>NC_060142.1:597706029-598006177 GCF_021461385.2 Schistocerca piceifrons | reverse complement strand
GTGTACCATCACGTTTCCGACATTGATAAAGGTCGGACTGTAGCCTATCGCGATTGCGGTTTATCGTATCGCGACATCGCTGCTCGCGTTGGTCGAGATCAAATGACTGTTAGCAGAATATGGAATCGGTGGGTTCAGGAGGGTAGTAGGGAACGCCGTGCTGGATCCCAACGGCCTAGTATCACTAGCTGTCGAGATGACGGGCATCTTATCCGGATCGTACAGCCACGTCTCGATCCCTCAGTCAATAGCTGGGGACGTTTGCAAGACAACAACCACCTGCACGAACAGTGGACTATCAGCTCGGAGCTCGGAGCTGGCTTGTGGAAAATAATTTGATGCTAAATCATAGTAAGACTCAGTTCTTACAGTTTCTAACTCACAATTCAACAAGAACCGATATTTTGATCAGACAGAATGGGCATATTATAAGCGAGACGGAACAGTTCAAGTTCCTAGGCGTTCGGATAGATAGTAGGCTGTTGTGGAAAGCCCACGTCCAGGATCTTGTTCATAAATTAAATACTGCTTTATTTACCATTAGAACAGTATCTGAAATAAGTGACACTTCAACACGGAAAGTAGTCTACTTCGCATATTTTCATACGCTTATGTCGTATGGTATTATTTTTTGGGGTAATTCTTCTGATTCAGAAAGGGTATTCTTGGCTCAAAAACGGGCTGTTCGAGCTATATGTGGTGTAAGTTCGAAAACCTCTTGTCGACCCCCTATTCAATAGTCTGGGAATTCTGACATTGCCCTCCCAGTATATATTTTCTTTAATGTCGTTTGTTGTTAGCAATATTAACCTATTCCCAAGAGTTAGCAGCTTTCACTCAGTTAATACTAGGCAGAAATCCAATCTGCATGTGGAATGCACTTTCTTGACTCTTGTGCAGAAAGGAGTGCAGTATTCCGCTGCATCCATTTTCAATAAGCTACCACAAGAACTCAAAAATCTTAGCAGTAGCCCAAACTCTTTTAAGTCAAAACTGAAGAGTTTCCTCATGGCTCACTCCTTCTATTCTGTAGAGGAGCTCCTGGAAGAGCTAAAAAATCAAGCAAATTCCAGTGTTATATTGTTGATTTTCTTTATTTAAACTTACGACTTGTCACCTGAATATGTTTTTTTATATTTCATTTTATCTGTTTCTAATATCGTGTTATAATTTCATGTGTTGACTCGTTCCATGACCATGGAGCCTTCTCCTTAATTTGGTCCCACGGAACAATAAATAAATAAATAAAACCATGGCTGCGGTTACCTTTGACGCTGCGTCACAGACAGGAGCGCCTGCGATGGTGTTCTCAACTACGAACCTGGGTGCACGAATGGCAAAACGTCATTTTTTTCGGATGAATCCAGGTTCTGTTTACAGCATCATGTTTGGCGACACCGCGGTGAACGCACACTGGGAGCCTGTATTCGTCATCGCCATACTGGCGTATTACCCGGCGTGATGGTATGGGGTGCCATTGGTTACACGTCTCGGTCACCTCTTGTTCGCATTGACGGCACTTTGAACAGTGGACGCTACATTTCAGATGTGTTCCGACCCGAGGCTCTACCCCTCATTCTATCCCTGCGAAACCCTACATTTCAGCAGGCATTTCAGCAGGATAATGCACGCCCGCATGCTGCAGGTCCTGTACTGGCCTTTCTCGTCATATAAAATGTTCGACTGCTGCCTTGGCGAACACATTATCGGGATCTCTCATCAATTGAAAACGTCTGGTCAATGGTGGCCGAGCAACTGGCTGATCACAATGCGCCAGTCTCTACTCTTGATGAACTGTGGTACCGTGTTGAAGCTGCATGGGCAGCTGTACCTGCACACGCCATCCAAGCTCTGTTTGACTCAATGCCCAGGCGTATCAAGACCGTTATTACGGCCAGAGGGTACTGATTTCTCAGGTTCTATGCACCCAAATTGTGTGAAAGTGTAATCACATGTCAGTTCCAGTATAATATATTTGTCGAATGTATACCCGTTTATCATCTGCATTTTTCTTGGTGTACCAATTTTAATGGCCAGTAGTTTAACAATTCCGCGTGACAAGTGGTGACTTTATTTCCACTTTTATGGCGAGCATAAATTTTGAACATTTATTGCAAACTTTTATTGAGTAATTTTAATCAGGGCGAAAGACAATCTGGTAGGAACGTTCTATAGAAGACGCCTCTGATCTATAAATGTGCTGTTAGAAAAGAAAGACTTGTTTTCAATTGAAAATAGTTAATTTCCAAGTGTTGAGTGTGAAAAACTTTACACAATATAATATTGATTGGAACTTTATATTTTCTTTAAAAGCATAGTCCTGATCCCGCAAAAAAAAATAGGACGATAGAAGTTTTCTTTCAGTGAATTGGACCAGAATGTGGCCGTGAAGGCTGGTAACTAAGATCAGTATGTTTCCCTTCGCTGTCTGGCTGACCACAAAATTAGTTGCCAGGCTCGCATGAGGAAAACGGCGAACTAAAAATGATTAACATTATCCGCAGCCCCACATATGTTGGGGAAACTGAAAGCAAATCACTGTGATTGGGCAGTGAAAGTGATTGGTAGAAATCAGCGAACTTGGTAGGCACTAACAGGATACAAAAGTGACATAGGCGGAAACTAGTGCGGGAACGGTGTTATAATTTACTCTGGAGTGTGGTGAATAAACAGTAGAGGCCGACCATGGGAACTTGGATCACGACGGAAGGAGGAAGGAAGCCGACACTGGATCGCGGCTGTCACCGGCACTGAAGGCAGAAGCGGACGGTGCGTCAACGCGGAGCTGCGTGGGTCTCGAGACACCTGCAAGCTGCGCCGGTGCCTAGCCCCCCCCCCCCCCCCCCCCCCCGCCTCTGGAGCTACTGCAGTAGGCGATACCCGCAGCCATCTTCACCGCCACAGCTGCTGCTGCTGCCTGCAGTACGTCACGACATGTCGCATCACGGTTGTTGCTACAAAGCATCGACAACATTCGTTGAAGTCAAGCAATTAAGTCAAGAATATTTAAAGTGTTTCTTAATTGGATATATACGTGAATATCAAGAAGGAACCGGTCTCTGACCATGAATCCCCAGAATCAAAAACTGAATTTAATGAGGATGGTTTTATTGAGCCAATAAATATTAAATTAGAGGGTGATTTGTCGAAGGTAGAATCCGGTTTGAATTTCAATGAGACTGCCAGGTTAGAACCAGTGTCTGATGAAGAAGTCATTGAGATAGAAGTCAAAAAGGAGCCAATAGAATTAATAACTCCATCGGATAATGAAACTGAGCTGAATATGACTCAGGTTGCGCCAGGTCAGGAAATGCACAGTGTTAAAGTAGACGCTCCAAATTGGATGCAATTATTGTTTGCTAAACTTGAATCGCATCATAAGGTAATGGGGGATGATACTAAAGAGTTAAAGGATAGCAATAGAGAGATGGAAAATAAGATTGAGGCTAGTAATAAGGAAATGAGGGATAGCAATAAGGAAGTGAAAGATGAAATGAGATAAAAAATGAATAGTTTAAATTACAAGATGGATGCTATCCATCATGATATTCAAGTCAAAGTAGGGCAACAATTAACTAAAATGCATAGTACTTTTAAATGCGAAATTGACAAGGTTCGCAAAGATTTCCAAGATGCAGATGAACTTTTGGAAGGGAGGTTGTCAGAAAAAATACGCAACGAATCCAAACTTTGCTCTAACAGAATAAATGAGGTACAGAAAAATATTGAGGAAATAAAAGAAACTTGTGAGGAATTTTGTGAAGAGGTGGACAAAAGACGTTCTGACAGGGTAGGAGCAGTAGCGTTACAAGTAGAAGAACTCAATACTAACTTTTGGCAACGTAGAAAACAGAGTAACCTCTGTTAGTTGCAGTAGTACAACTGTACAGCATGTGGCCTCAGTTGACGCAGCTTTTATTGGATGTCGACAATTCTTACGTTTTGATCCAGATAAACAGATCCACCCTCTTGATTTTTGGAATGATTTTGAAGATGTTTTGTCTAATACCTGGTCAGAAAGGGAGAAAATTTCCTTTATAAGAAGTCATTTGACAGGAGATGCTTTGCGATGGTCAGCTGATAAAAATGATAAAATGTGAAACTTTGTCTGAATTTAAATCTACATTTCTTAACGGATACTGGTCACACAATAAACAAAATGATGTTTTAAGAGAATTTTGGAGTGGTAAAATGTTTTCACCAGGACGTGAATCAGTAAAAGATTTCTCTAGAAAGTGGGTTTCATGACTGTCACATTTGATAGAAAAGATAAAACCGGATGTGGTTATTCTGGGTTTAGAAGGGTAGCTGCCTTGGTACTGGCAGAAAAGAATCATTTCCGCCGCTAGAGACAATGTAGATAAATTCATTGAATACCTAGAGCGGGTGGAAATAATAGGTGCTGCAGAGGAGCAGATGCAGCATAATAACAGATCGTCTAACAATCACGTACAAAACAGAAGTCAGGACATTGGGAACGAGAATGTTAGAAGTGTCGAAGTTAGAAATACAAGGGCAAATTATCAAAATCAAGGCTGTGGTAGAGGGAGAGGTGGGCAGACATTCACCCCGCTTTCGTAACAATTATTATGACGAAAGCAGAAACGTAAACACAATACCATTAAGGACAGAAGGAGGACAAAATGCTTCCACATCTAATGCTGTGGCAAATTAACACAACAGGCCGCCTTTGGGGAACTAAATCCCATCTATGAGGAAACTGGCGCTCAACAGGCGGTAATAGTAACACAGCCAGTAACATATACACAAACAACAGTCAGCCAACATACACAGACAGAACACAGGGATGATCAAATACGAACAGCCAGTATCATTGATGTGTTAAACCACTCTCATAAAATAGTGGACGGTATTTTAGATACTTTGGAGAAATGGGTCAAAGAAGAACAAGAATACAGTGTAGATTATGGTGAAGAAGTAGTGAAACGGGTGTGAATCTGAAGTGCACGAAGATGAGGTAAAAGCTTACATCTTTGGTAATGATGGCAATCTAAAAGCTAAAGTTGAGGTAGCAGAAATAGAATCAGTTTTGCGAAATTTTAGAGAGCAGGAATTGATGAATGAAGGGGGTAGAAATAGTATTGAGGTGAAGGAACCCAGTAGCTGTATTAACGTGCCACAAATGGTAGAAGCGGACGACATTATTATAAATAGCAATGTTGTGCAGGGACGCAGTTGCTTAGAGTTAGAGGAGAGTCTGGCTGATGTGCAGCAAACAGAAGTAGAGGAAGCGGTCAAATCCTTCGATTTGAAACTGGTGGACAGGTTGGGAAAGGCTGCAAGAAATGTAGAGATTGATGAGCCTCTGAATTTAAAAGTAAATGCACTTGCAACTGATCAAAACTACTTTAGTTAGAAGCAAATTGAGAAGGATTTATAAGAAGATGTGTATGAGAAACCTGTTCAGTGTAAAATAACTCACCCTGTTATCAAGACGAACATATAAGGAGTAACCGTGCGTTGTCTTCTTGACAGAGGCAGTGAAGCAAGTGCTTTGTCCAAAGCATTTTTCGATTCTATTCGCAACAAAAAGGAGTTCACGGTTATGAAAGTAAGTGATTTAAAATAATAGGTGCTACTGGAAAAGTTTCTAGACCAGTTCAGCACGAAGCTTTGATACCCATTGGTATAAGTGATGTAGTAATAGGTCATCCTTGTTTAATAGCGTTAGGCGTAAGTGTTGATATGTTGATTGGTACCGATTTCTTGTCAAAGTATCAGGGAAGGATTGATTTTGACCATAAAAGCTGGGAACTGCCTATTAGTGTAATATGGAGTAAAGGGTACTTACGGGAGAATACTGAATTCAGTAATAGTGTGCAAGATGTTAATGTTGAGGAGAGACATATCCTAGAAGAAATAGAGGAAAAGGCAGAATCAACAAAGCAGAATTAAAGAGTGAATTAACTAAGCATACTAATGTATTCTCGAAGGCACCTAGTGAAGTAAAAGATATGAATGCTATTTGAATATAAAGCCTGGGCGATTATTTTTCAAGAAACTTTATCCGATACATGTATCAAGAAAACAAGCAGTTCGAAATGAAATTCAGCATATGTTGTACAGGGACGCAGTTGCTTAGAGTTAGAGGAGAGTCTGGCTGATGTGCAGCAAACAGAAGTAGAGGAAGTGGTGATACAGCAAGCAATTAGTCAGTTTAATAGTCCTCTTGTTGTTGTGCCTAAGCGTGATGGAAGTGTCAGATTAGTACTGCATGCACACTAGTTAAATGAAATTATAATCAGAGAAAGTGATGGTCCTCAGAATATGGACTAGCTGATTCAAAAATTCCGAAGTGTTAGGTACCTCACATCGATGGACATAGCGTGTGGGTACTCGAATTCGCCCCTGGCAAAGGAATCACGAAAATGAACAGACTTTTTGTATGAAGGAGTGTGCTGCGAGTACAAAGTAGTCCCATTCGGATTAATTATTTCTGTGTGTGCCTTTGTAAGAGTAATGGCTCATGTATTAGGGCAGGAATTATTAGATCAGGTAACTATTTACGTAGATGATATACAGTTGGCAACTTCCACATGGGAAGAATATATCAGTGTACTGGACAGAGTGCTAGAAGCTCTAGAAAATGGAGTCATGAAATTGAAATTAGGAAAGACTGAATGTGTAAGGGACAGAATAAAATTTCTGGGCCATGAAGTTAGCAGGGATGGTTTATTGCCTTATCCATCCAAATTATCAGCCACTGAAAAATTTGAATCGTCCCAAAACAAAAAGCAACTCAGGTGAATGTTCGGTTTGTTCGGATTCTACCGACGTTTTGTTAAAGATCACTTGTTTAATGTTCCAAACCCCAGGGGTTCCAAACCCCAAGGGTTTGGACTCAAGAGTGCCAATTTGATTTTGAAGGACTGAAAAACTGCTTGATTAATAGTCAGCTTTTGCACCATCTAGATTTTACAAAACCTTTTTTCATGTCAGTTGATGCAAGTGGTTATGGGATTGCAGTAGAGTTGTTTCAGATAGAAACAGAAGGCGACCAGAAGGTTCATAAAACCATTGCTTTTACGAGCCGTTCATTGCAGTCTGCTGAGCGAAATTATGGAATTTCAGAATCAGAGGCACTAGCCATCGTGTTTGGTATACAGAAGTTAAACATTATTTGTTAGGATATAAGGTCATAATCTATAGTGATCACAAGGCACTTAAATTTTTAAAAACTTGCAAACCGAGGCATCTAAGACTAACTAGGTGGGGCATGTACCTTCAGCAGTTCTACCTTGGAATTAATTACATACAGGGAAAGAACAATCTCGTAGCAGATGGGCTATCAAGAAGTGCTGAGTTATGGAATGAATCAGAGCTTTCCTTGGCAGATAGGAATGAGGTAAGCATGTTGGGCATGCATGAACTTATGGAGGAGAATGCCCTAAAGAAAGAATTTAAAAACTTAAGGCGGGATCAGAATGGTGATGATCAATTGAGGCTAGCCAAAAGCCATTTAGGAGACCCTGATTACAATATTACTGCTTACATAAAGGAATTTTATTCCGTAGAAGGAAGTTAGATTCAGCAGAATAGAAAGTGTGTTTTCCGTCACAGCATGTGGATCTGCTGATAGATTATGTACATCTAAAATATGGTCATTATGGGGCTAAGAAATGCATTGCTAAGCTACGTGAGAAAGTCATTTTCGATAACATGCATCGTAGAGTAACAAAAAGACTGGCATCCTGTATTATTTGTCAAAAGGTACGGGCAGTAAATAGAATAGTGCAAGGCGATATGCACCATGTCGAACCCCTAGAGTTATGTACAGTCGATCTTTTTGGACCCCTCCCGACATCTAAAGGGGGATGTACCCATGTTTTTGTGGTAATTGACGGGTATATGTAAAACTATATCCAATAAAGAGGGCTAATGCCAAAACGCTTGTAGACAAGCTGGGAAAGGACTATTTTGTGAAAATTGGCAAGCGAAAGAATCTCTTGTCAGATAATGGTCCTCAATTTGTATCTGAAAAATTTAAGGCTTGTCTTGAAAATACCGGAATTCGCCATATTAGGATCTCAGCATACTTTCTGCAGGGGATTATAGCAAAAGAGTTATGCGGGAACTGAACAGACTGTGTAGAACTTACTGTGCCAGGAAATATTCAACTTTGGCTGATCACGTTAAAAATTTTGAAGAGATAATTAATAATCTTAAACACCTTGCCACAGGTTTTGCTCTGTGTAAACTTATGTTTGATCAGGAATCCCATAACATCATTTCAAGTATGATTGATTTTCCAGTTCTAACTCAGAGTTCTTTGGGTGAAAAGAAAGCACAGGCTAGAGCAAATACAGGGTGTTACAAAAGAAAATATGTTATGTGGACATGTGTCCGGAAACGCTTACTTTCCATGTTAGAGCCCATTTTATTACTTCTCTTCAAATAACCTTAATCATGTAATGGAAACGCACAGCAACAGAACGTACCAGCGTGACTTCAAACACTCTGTTACAGGAAATGTTCAAAATGTCCTCCGTTAGCGAGGATACATGCATCCACCCTCCGTCGCATGGAATCCCTGATGCGCTGATGCAGCCCTGGAGAATGGCGTATTGCATCATAGCCGTCCACAATACGAGCACGAAGAGTCTCTACATTTGGTACCGGGGTTGCGTAGACAAGAGCTTTCAAATGCCCCCATAAATGAAAGTCAAGAGGGTTGAGGTCAGGAGAGCGTGGAGGCCATGGAATTGGTCCGCCTCTACCAATCCATCGGTCACCGAATCTGTTGTTGAGAAGCGTACGAACACTTCGACTGAAATGTGCAGGAGCTCCATCGTGCATGAACCACATGTTGTGTCGTACTTGTAAAGGCACATGTTCTAGCAGTACAGGTAGAGTATCCTGTATGAAATCATGATAACGTGCTCGATTGAGCGTAGGTGGACGAAACTAAAGTGAGCTCTAACATGGAAATTAATTTGTGTGTGAGGAATGTTTCCTGAAAGTTTGGCCGTACCTTTTTGTAACACCCTGTGTACGCCAAAGGGTCTTGGACAGAAAAAAGAGGCATGACACAAAACCTTCCCCCACTAGTTTTAAAATCGGTGAACTAGTACTGGTCAAGACTAAGGAAAAGTCAAGGAAAATTTCATCAGAAACGAAAAAGTCTATGCATGTCTATCATAGACCATTCAGGGTAGTAAGTAAACATCATGCAAACGCATACCGCTTGGAATACCCAAAGAGTAAAGGGGAACTAGGTCTAGGAAATATAGTAGATCTAAATAAATTTAAAAATAACTATAATTAGTTACTGTAGGAGGTCTGCCACTCTTTGGTGGATACACAGTTGGGCGTACTGTTCAGTCTCAGCTGAATGAAACTTTATTTCCATTTCAAGTTTCATTCCCTCCTCCTGTTCTGTCATAGTAAGTATGATTCATATGTCTTCAAGTTGTATATATTCTGTTAGTTTATGAATTTTTTTTTTGGTAAGTAATATTCCTAGTGAATGGCAAAAGTAAATTTGAGTACCATTAAGAGGAAAAACGTGGCTAAAATAAATAGATAAAAATAAGATCTGTAAAAAGGGTTAATAACTACAATAATGAGAGAGACACTTTGCACTATGAAATGTTAATGAAGCTAAGCATGCATAAAAAAATAATCCATTATAATCTGTACAAAGTAATAATTTTAGGGGTGCGTAAGGTTGTCTGAGGAGCAAAAACGGTAAGATTAGAGACAAGCAAAAGCGTTTTTAGCGTTAATCAAAGGGAGATGTGTGGAAGTGGTGTGAGGATCACACCAAATATGTAGAGAAATAAGGTCAGTAGGCTGACAAAGGGAAAAAGGGAGAAAGAAGTGTTGAAATCGGAGTATTTTGAAAATGGAGAAAATGGAGAAATGAAGTAAGTAATCTGAGATATGATTAAATGAAGAAAGTAGGACAAGGTATATAATTAAATGACAGAGAACTGGTGAATAATACCCCTCACATCTCAATATAATGGTGGAAAATGCTTATCTTGATTAAGCCAGATAATAAGTTTAATTGGTAAAAACACACAACAGAATCCTACAAATATTGGGAATTGCAAATCATAAAGTATCAATATGGTAAGAATAAAACAGTTTCTTTAATAATGCATACAACAAAGCTAAGTAAGTGATGTTTAGCAAAATACTTCTTTGGTAAGCTAATCCATACAATAATTGAGCCAAATTAAAGTGAAACTTTCAAAGGTTACTCTATCTTCTAAGCTAAAGCAACATCTCAAGTAATAAAGTAAATTGCAAATTTGCCAAAATTTCACTATTTAGGAAAGGAAGTATGAATCCAAAGTTTGTAATGTAGGCGAAATTATAAAGTAAATGAATCGCTTTCTCAGATATGACTTAGTGCTACTGTCCTTCTGAAAACTTCTCAGTTATTAGAACCATTGCCAGAATATAAATTGTAAAATGTACCTTGTCCTCCCTTAGATGTGAGTTGAGAACAGAAGCTTAGGCTGTGTTGTCAGTTTCTCAGGGACATAGAGGCTGGATGAAAGACTAACTTCAAGTTGTACTGGAAATGGACGAAATGACGACCCAAACTACAGTAAAACATACCCTTTTCTTTTTTGTGATCAAACAGGACGAAAAATTCTCCTCCCACATTTCTAATCAGTTAGTGAAAAAGTGTAGTACCGACACTTTGTGCCTATAATTATGGTGAAAAATGTGAGTATTGTAAAGTGAAAAATTCTTGTTTCTTTTCAGGTAAAGACCGAAAAATTTTTAATGAAAAATTTTTATAATGATTATGTAACTATTGAAAAATTTATGCAATGTTTCTATGTAAATTTATTTAAATGATGTTGGGAAAGCCTTGTATACTATATTTTCTATGTGTGTATGAGTATGGTTATTTTGTATGCGTAGTAATAAGGAATCTCTAAATATTAATTTTGGTTAAAACAGGTAAACTAAATTATTACATCGACTGTTTGTTTCCTTTTGGATACTTATTTACGTTCAGAAATAGATTTTTTCACAAAAATTAAAAATGGTGTGGTGAAGCTAAGCAAGCGCTGCATCATGTGTGAGGTACAGAGGCGAGCGAGTGTGCCGGGACTTCCCCCAGTTCACTGCCAGCAGCTCCACGTCACCTCAAATTGTCTGCATGTAGCGCGCAAGTATTGCACCACAATTAAGTATGAATTTAAAAATCAAAATTTATGTTTAAAACTTCCTTAAAATATAGTTAGGTCTTATACTGTTCCAAATACCATGTCTTTGTGTTCTAGACATAATAGTTAACGTGCCGTTATAAGAGAAAAATAAGTGGCGCTAAATAATGAAGCTAGAAAGCCAGAATTTGGTCAGAAGGCACAATTAAAGCTCAAAACGAGAATTCCGGCGTTAATTTTTGTTGTATGCTTTTGGAAACCTGCACCACAAGCGAAGCTCGTTCAAGGTCACCCGCCTTACAAGGCGATATACAACGGTAGCACACAGCCACGAATAATAACCCACCCACCTCCCCAGGAGTCGGAACTCCCGCACCCATTAGAAGATAAAGATGCTTCAGTAGCTGAATTTATTTTTTTTTAGGAAAAAGGTTCTTTATTATGAATGATAATATACAGTAATATCACCTTGTACCTTTATGTACTTAGTCAAAACTCCATCAATCTTAGACCAAATATTTATTCTCTCATTGGCGTTTACACGTCTTTTGTTAAGCTACCCACGTTAAGCTACCTCTTATAGTTTTTGAGTAATTAAGTAAAAATCCAATTTTGTAACTGAAGTGTACCCAGCTGTTGTAGATCAAGCACCTGCGATTTTAATAATAGAGAATTTTGGTTAAAATGGATGATAAAACATACTAAGTGATCGGCCTATACTAAATTTGAGAGTTGTAATACTAATAAATGCTGACAGAAGTTCTATTAAAGATATGGTTCAGATGAAACGATCTACCGTTAGTTCCACTATAAAAATTCTAGAAGGCAAAGTTTTCATTCTAGCGAGCTGAAACTTTTTCGGTTCTTCCAAACAACGTAACTGAATACAAATAAAAATTAAAAACTTTCTGATGTAATTTGTACCATGTTATTAAAGATTATGTGCCCGAGATAGCAGTCGTTCGGAGGCTGCTTCAGTATGCAGATAGCCGTAGACAACACATGTGCCCTCGGCCGTCCGCTCCGGCACCTATATAAATACAGCCCGAGAGGCAGTTGTGAGGTTCCCTTCGCACTCAGCTACTGTAAGATCCACGTCTGTCAAACGTCGGTTGGCGCTCTGCCTCGGATGACGTCAGAGCCAAACTGTGACAAAGCGAGTATTTTGCGGTAAAAAAGGATAGTGAACTTGCGAGGACTGTACACCGTCCTGATTCGCTTAGAATTCGCCAGAGTAACTGATAGTGCGCCGTTCGTGTGAATTATCGATTCCGCGTGGCAAGTGGTGACTTTATTTCCACTTTTATGTCGAGCATTAATTTTGAACATTGATTGCAAACTGTCATTGAGTAATTTTAGTCAGGGCGAAAGACAATCTGGTAGGAACGTACCGTAGAGGTCTCCTCAGAACTGCTAAATGTGCTGTTAGAAGCGAAAGACTTGTTTTCAATTGAAAATAATGAATGTTCAAATTCTGTACATGAAAACCTTTATGCATGATTATTTTGATTGGAACTTTATACTTTTATTTAAAATTATAGTCCTGATCACCCAAAGAAATAGGAGGATAGAAACTTTTCGTTTAGTGAACTGGAGCCGAATGTGACCGTGAAGACTGGAAACTAAGGTCAGTATGTTCCTCTTCGCTTTCTGGCTGACAACAAAATTAGTTGACAGGCTCGCACGAGAAAAACGGCGAACTAACAAATGAATAACTTTTACCGGCCGCCCCACAAATGGACGCCTACTAGATTACGCCACAATAGAATCTCATGACAGGGCATGTATTGTAAATACTGGCACATAATTTGAAAAGAAAAAATACGTAGCACAACTTGCATGTAATTCTTGCAACGCTAATGCCCATGTTAACAATGTCATCCTGTTTTATAGGAATAACATGAATTCCAATTTCTTTGGCAGTTTTCTCTTGCACACGGAAGTCATGGTTTGACGTTGTCACACAGCTCCAACTTGTTTAAAAATATGCCAGCAAGGTGTTACATTACATCCATGAACATAATACAGTGATATAGACACTTATTCCATTAGAACATGTATTTTAACGTCGGCCAAATCCGCATATCCGCATTATATGATGTAGTCACAACCCTACCACAACAAAGGTAAAATTTAATTATGATTGTAGTGTTGCTCACGCTGCTAAATATTGCATTTTCGGGAAACAACAAAGTTACATTATGTGGCAGGTGTCATTAGTGCACAGTTCATAAAGTCATTTCATGAAATAGTGGATAAACTAGGCACTCATCTTTTCGTGTTTCGCCGGCCAGAGTGTCCGAGCGGTTCTAGGCGCTACAGTCTGGAACCGCGGGACCGCTACGGTCGCAGGTTAGAATCCCGCATCGGGCATGGATGTTTGTGATGTCCTTAGGTTAGTTAGGTTTAAGTAGTTCTAAGTTCTAGGGGACTGATGACCTCAGAAGTTAAGTCCCATAGAGCTCAGAGCCATTTTTTTTTTCGTGTTTCCCACGCTGGTCTCGTTGTGAACTCATGGCTCAATCGTCGAAAATCTAGGTGGTGATGATTCCAAACTCGGATGCAAAGAGGCCTAGGTGTTATTCTGCGATATTCAAAAGTTTTATAGATGTGTTTCATAAACCATTCTTGAAGATTAAACTTTTGCGAGTTAAGACAACGGTGATGTAAAAAATAGTAATCAACACTCCGAATTTAAGTTACACTCCTTTTTTATTACTTTTGTTGCAAAATCACGTAACTCACAAAACATCACTTCACAATATAAAACATACTTGAAAATATCTTCCTCACTGTTAAAGTTCACATTTTATAAACTGACTACAATTTGCGTCTTTTCAACATGAGGACCAAGACTTGACACTCTCTAATAACAGCTTACACGCCCAAAAATCAGAGTTACAACTACGTCAAAGATCATAGTGACAAAAGAAAGAATACACATAAGAATAATCTCATTGCAATACAAACATATCGATGTATCAAAGTACCTCTACATTAATGAAATCAAATCTGATTGTTGTCTCAGAAATATGTTAACTACTTTACAGAAACACAGTAGAATACTGCTGGTATCGAGAGGTTGAGGTGAGATGCCGTAAAGGTTACGTAATCCAAGTACCATTACACCTCTAAATAGTTTGCGGCACTTCCGTGCTAATTTTCTTTCAGTTATGTCTTGAAATTATAGAATAAATAAAGATTGTCAGAAAAAATCATCTACTTGTATTAGTTGTAACGCCTGTAACTTGGGTAGAAGCATTATGGTGCATGCCACTTTCGTGAATCTTTAAAAGATCAGACGTATTGGGAAACTATCGATTTTAAGTTCTCTGATTGTGAGTTACAGGTAAAGACCGACGCAGTCACGTATCATGTCAGCCTCAAACGCCGTATGTAGAGGCCTTCAAACGCCAAGCAAAGCAAGAGTTCGGAATTCGAGAGTTCCGTTGACGTTAAGTCATTAATGAACGAGCCTACAGCAAATACAATGTAAGTCAGCATCAGATTCAATCTTGTGCAGTAAGGACTCTCAAAAGCTTGCCTGTACATATGTCTGGACTGCGGTAACTGCTTTCCGTCGTACATTTGTCTGCATGTACCTATGTCTCTGTATGTCAGTTTCATTGTGACGAATACTTAAACCCAAGGATTCGATTAGAATAATAGAAACTGGCACGTCCACGGTTCTTGGTCATTAGTGCCATATGTTACAGCGCCTTAACAAAGCTATAGGCTAGAGAGACCATTTGCTGTAGTAAGCCTCATGCACGTTTTTGTTCACAAGTTGAAACGTCCCCTTTGAACAATTATACATGACTGTGCTTAAACTGACACACAATATTTTGTTAGCGCAACGCAATCTGACTTTCAAAATTCCCTACAAAAGAATGGCCCTGACTAACATTAAACTATACCTTTCACAAATCACTTACCTCACAAAAATCTTCGCTGCTCAAGCTACTGCAATACAGCGAGCGCCACTACTGCCAGCTAAATAAAAGATTCAAACTACTGAAGGCACTAACTACTGATAGGGATAGTTAGCAAATGAAAGATATTAATAGAGAACAAACAATGTATTTACCTTCATATCATCATATATAAATATAGCAGTTAATGACAAATTTCAAAACTCCGCCATCTCTCTCCCCACATCCACCACTGCTGGCAGCTCACCTCCAACTGCGCAACGCTACGCGCTGTTCACAGCCAGCTGCCTAACACTACAATGGCGAGTATTACAACAATGCAAAGCAGCCACAGACTGCACACAGCACAGCCAGTGATTTTCATACAGAGGTGGCGTTACCAATAAAAAAACCTAAACAGCATACTTACATAGCCGTGTTATGATGTTATTATTATGACGACGATGTGTATTATGTTGTTGAGGAATGTTTATTATGCTATGTATTTCTCATGATGAAATATTGAAGAAGTGTCGATGAATATGTATATGTATAATGAGGTAAGGAATAATGAGTAGTGTTTAGGGACTCTGATTTGTGGAAAAGGTTGTTGGAAACCAAGAATCGTACTTTAAGAGTTATGAAATGTGTGTAAATGCGTGAATGTATCACAATGCCGACGAAAACTTTTTGGACACTGTTATATTCATAAGATTTTGTATCTACACATTTGCAACGCAAATTCTCGACCTCTGAAATTTTTATATGAGACTGTCACAGTAGTGGAAACTGCTGTCGTAAATATTTCCGTAAGAAAGTTAAGTGACCACCTGCACGTAATGCGTCAGTGGTCACGCAGCTGTGTCAGACGCCGGGTGAACAAGTCATTAGTGACTGCCTCATCAGAAGCACAGGTAAAAAAAAAAGAAAGGGGAGGCCATTGTCCTCGCTATTGATATTTCCTTGTTGAAAGCATACTGTGGAGCTCGTAATTTATGATATTTACTAAAACGCCTAATGAAATGATTAGAAACATTTTACATCTATTGTCTTTGTAGTTAAGAGATTGCTCATTTTGTTTAATATCTGGTTTCCAGCTGTGTTGCAGCATTGGTTTTATAAAATAAACTTAAATGCATCTGCTAATGTGAACACTTTCTGTCAACAGATTTATTAAATAATTATTTTCTGATCCACATTCTTCGAAAAAGGAGCTCTTGGAATGGAGAGAACAATAAGAAGGGACTAATAACAGTAACTGCATCTATAATTTTCCTTTCAAGTACTTGGTAATTTCTTTTGTAGAATAATTTGTGGTGCACCACTTTAATTACTTAGACATTAAGATGTGATTATACATTTCCCTTATCTGCATTGTTATCTTTAGTGTACTATTTTTTCTGCTTGAGCTATGTCATGTTTAGGTATTTCATTTTCTGCTGCTGCTTGCCAGGCATAGTGCTACTGAATTTTAATTTGTGTTACTCTGCTAAGCCAGTTTGCTACTGATTTATTTTTCTTGTTTGCTGCTCATTGCCTTATATTAGTTGTAATTTATGCTGCTTGCTTTGCCTATTTAAATTTTTTGTCATTGCTGTTTGTGTTAATTGTTTTGTGCTGCTGCATTGCCTCGTCCCTTAGTTTAGCATCTGAGCTCAGTAGATTTAAGTTAGCTTAAGAGGGGGTAGACTATATAAGAAACTGACTATGGACAACAGAAAAAAAATGCATTGAGAAGTTATACAAAAAAAAGGTACAGAAATCAGGTATAGATAGGACTTTTGGGAATAATGATGAACCAAAGGAGATCTCCATGCAAAATACAGCAGTAAAACAAACCCTGTCCTTTCCTTTTGTGTTATCCCACTATGTGTTTGTGTTCCCTTGTGTATTTCTGTTTTTCCTGTCTTTATGTGTTTAGCTAATAAGAGTTATGTTGTAGAATTTTTCAAATACTATGTTATTTTCTTTGTAAAGATGTTTATAGACATTATTAATTCTGTTTTGTTTTAATGCTCATGTGTGAAGTTGATGTTTCAAAAGTTATTTTGATCTTTCATGTATTTACTTATGTCATAATTCCTGTAACACTGATGTATATGTTTATTTCTATTGTTTTGTAAAGCCTGTATTACTACAAATGTTATTTGTATTATTATGTTTTTAATTATGTATTTTGTACCTTTGTTATTGTATTTTTATGTTATAATTGTATAGACACCAGTTCTTCAAATTAAGTTACATTTCACTGCACACATTTCTGTTGGTCATAGTATATGGACAATATGTGAGAAGTAGGGACTGATAGTGTTTGCACGTGTGTTAATAATTCAGCAAGGGACTGGATAACAGCATTGCTGGTTCTAAGGACAATTAGAAAAAAAAAACTTTCTGATTGCACTAGTGGTGGTTTATGGACTTGCTATATTCTCTGCAAGACTCTTCAATGGTGATTGTGCACCTGCACAGTCGCAACAGATGGTTGCTGGCCGTCTCTACAAGGACTACAGTGGGTCTGCACCTTTGATGACCCACCAGTGCCATTATTTCTACAAGGACTGCAGTGGGTCTGTACCTTTCATGACCCACCAATACCATTATTTCTACAAGGACTGCAGTGGGTCTGCACCTCTGGTGGCCCACCAATACCATACTCTCTACCAGGACTACAGTGGGTCTACTCTGTGACGACCTAACTACCAATATTCTTCAAAACGTCGACTGACTCTGCTGTGGGTTTGCTCTGTTGTGGACCAATACCTGTCTGCATGTCAAGAGTCAGCACTGTCTTTCCATTGGAAGGACAACACTACTTCTTCAAGACTGCATGGAAATCCACTACTTCTGTGTGCATTCTCTTTTACTGTTCAGACTTTGAAAAAAAAAAAGAAAAACACTGTAATTTTACTGTGATGGATCAGGACTGTCTTTATGGACTGTGAGAAAATTTTAGCTTTTGACCAACATTGTATCAATAAGTGGTATCAATAAGTGTGTGCATTTGATATCTTTGTTATTGTAATTATGAAAAATTTTATCAAATCTGTATTGGCCACTGCCCAAACCAATTTGTAAAATTTTTTGTGGGGAGCATGGGGGCTATGTAAGTAGGCTGTTTAGGTTTTTTTTATTGGTAACGCCACCTCTGTATGAAAATCACTGGCTGTGCTGTGTGCAGTCTTAAGTAGGCTGTTTAGGTTTTTTTATTGGTAACGCCACCTCTGTATGAAAACCACTGGCTGTGCTGTGTGCAGTCTGTGGCTGCTTTGCATTGTTGTAATACTCGCCGTTGTAGTGTTAGGCAGCTGGCTGTGAACAGCGCGTAGCGTTGCGCAGTTGGAGGTGAGCCGCCAGCAGTGGTGGATGTGGGGAGAGAGATGGCGGAGTTTTGAAATTTGTCATTAACTGCTATATTTATATATGATGATATCAAGATAAATACATTGTTTGTTCTCTATTAATATCTTTCATTTGCTAACTATCCCTATCAGTAGTTAGTGCCTTCAGTAGTTTGAATCTTTTATTTAGCTGGCAGTAGTGGCGCTCGCTGTATTGCAGTAGCTTGAGCAGCGAAGATTTTTGTGAGGTAAGTGATTTGTGAAAGGTATAGTTTAATGTTAGTCAGGGCCATTCTTTTGTAGGGAATTTTGAAAGCCAGATTGCGTTGCGCTAACTAAATATTGTGTGTCAGTTCAAGCACAGTCTTGTATAAATTGTTCAAAGGGGACGTTTCAAAGTGTCTGTGCTCTTCTGCATGTTCATTGCAAGGACTTGAAGAAGCAAGAAGAAGCAAACGAGTATGTTAGCCCAGACCCTTATTTCTTTATCATCGCCGTATCTACCTCCTTTAGCGTAACATCGAAGTCTTTCTGTGCTGGTCCAACCACAGATACCTGAAAAATCTTAGCTCTACCCACCGCATTTCACTCCAATACGCAGCCGCTCATGTACTAGAAATGGATGACAGAAAATCCCCTGCCCTCCCTAATCTGAGAATGAGCTTCTGCGTTAAGTATGTCGCTACCCACTTCGGATTACGACAGTCTATTTCTGATGCAGTGTGACTCACATGTAGGGGAATATGAAAGTTGCGTCTTCACACCAGGTCCGTAGGATGTCCCGTCTTCCCTCTCTTAATACAAATATGTTGTATTATCCCTCCCCTTACATCTGTCTAGCGGATACATTAAAAGCCTTACCACAAATTCCGTTTACTCTCTTCATAAAATGCTTTTTTTTTTCTAAGTGTGTGTGTGGATGCCATCCACTCCCTTATCAGGTCTGCTTGGTCTTCCTTTACGACCTAAAGAACCTTACTTTTCACTTTCATTGCTACTCCGACGAACAAGGCGAACAATAGAAACGATATTTCGCATCCCTGACTTGTACGGTTATTAAAACAAAACTGTGTCTCTTAACATTCCCATTTAGTTCTTCCTAATTTCCCATTGTCCTAATAATAAAACGGAGCTGCCATTTTCTTCACCTACAACTGAGCGTATATGGTTGTTGCACTTCTTAACACGGTAATTAGCCCCAGATGTTTCTATGACACTGTTGTTCTATGACTCTGTAGTTAGAGGGCCCCATGTTTTTAAGGTTCGTGAAGTACTCAACCGTGCATTTCTCTACATTAAGAGGTAGTTGACTGTCTTTACACAAGACTGACGTTTTGACGATATCTAACTGGTAGTTCCTGCAATTTTTACTAGTTAGAACTTTCTCACGGATAACTGCACCGCCTGCGAAAATTCTAAGACTGCAGCTAAAACCATCCGCTAAGTCATTAATGCATAACCTGAGCAACAACGGTTCCTTCAGATTTTACTTCAGCATACATACAGTAGATGGCTATCGGTCAAGGAAAAGCTGCTGCCTCCTTTCCACCAGGAAATTTCCAATATAGTCGCCAATCCGGTTACATTTCGCGTACATACTTTATTTATAAAATGCTGAGAATTTCGAATAAAATCAGGCTAGGTACAGTATCAGAGGCCTATTTTTTTATTTGAAGTTCAACACTGAATACAAGAATCCTTTAGCTAATTTAGGCATAGCACTATTCATTTGTTTGGATCAGTATAGAGTAGTGACAATGTTCTCGCATTTCAAGCTTTGAATTACACAATTGAAAAAAAAAAAAAAAAAAAAAAGACATGAAATGACAGGAACCATTTTAAAGGTGTGATATTTGGAAACAGAAGGGATTAGAGAACAATAACGTTGTGGGATGAGTATTTGAAATCGTCAAGAGATGGTATGTGGATGGTAAGAGCTGAGTAGGACTGCAGTTGAGCGTGGAAGATGAATGTCGAATTGTTTGCTTGAAATTGAAGAGGTAGGAAGGGTACAGCCCGAATGATTTCATGGTCTTTTAGGGCATAGTGGTTGAAATTTCCTCGGAAAAGACATGGTATATGCGAAGACACAAGGTTTTCAGGGACAGGATTGGGTTTTGTGGTAGATTTAGGACTGGCGAAGGTGCTCCTGGTGTTTGCAGCGAATCTAGAACTTTTAACAGTCGGACACGGGTAGGGGAGGGTAACTGGATACAGAAAATTATACGACGTTCAGGAGTTTGGAGGCAGATTTCTAATATCTATTTTATCGTATTTTTATACTTAGAGTGCATACGTAAGTGATTTGAAAAACGTTATTCCTTGGACGTATGGGTTTTGCGCAACCTGGTATTGTGCAAGACTGTTACGCAATGCTCCGGCAGAGAAGTTTTGCAGTCAGTGTTCGCGCTGGTCGGCCGGCTGTTGCCGTATCGTGCAGCCACGGCTGCTTTATCGCTGCCTGACTCACGCATCCATTCATCGCATTTCTTTGGAGCCCACACTGCCTCCTCAAATAGCAGCAACGCAGACTGCGCAGCGCAGCTCGCAGGCTGCATCGTGTGCACGCTGGCACCACGTCAACTACCCGACAAGGCCAACTGTACCACAAAAAAAAGTCTCCTAGAAGGAAGTCAGTCGTGCTCGACTATTATCACAGCCGGAACGTTCTTACACGCGCTGAAACGAGCGCGAAGTGGTCGCAGCAAAACTTTATTTGCTACTGTTCATTACATTCTGCTGGCAGACGTACCGTTCCGGCCCGAATATAAGCAGCATTACCGAGCGAGGTGGCGCAGTGGTTAGACACTGGACTCGCATTCGGGAGGACGACGGTTCAATCCCGCGTCCGGCCATCCTGATTTAGGTTTTCCGTGATTTCCCTAAATCACTCCAGGCAAATGCCGGGATGGTTCCTCTGAAAGGGCACGGCCGACTTCCTTCCCTAATCCGATGAGACCGATGACCACGCTGTCTGGTCTCCTTCCCCAAAACAACCAACCATAAGCAGCATTCTTCCGCATACTTTGACAACGAAATATTATGGTACGATTCATCTGCTATGCGCGACCCTACACACCCAACACTGGAATTATCCGTTGATATTTACAAAATATCGGTGCTGAGAGTTTAAACACGATGTTCCTATATCGATATCTGTGTGTGAACACTTAACATCGACCTTAAAGACAAAATGTCGACAATCGATGTTGACGAAAAAGGAAACTTCAAACTTCCAGGCAGATTAAAAGCGTGTGCTGCACCAGGACTCAAACCTGGGACCTTTTCCGAGACCCAGTCCTGCACAAAATTATAATTTGGCAGGAAGTTCCTAATCAGCGCAACCTTCGCTGGAGAATGACAATTCCCTCTGAATACGGCATACTTGTTAACACTGTCAGTAAGTTTTCCGTCAAGTTTATTGACACTGTCAACCAGGAGATACACGATATGTCGTAAATTTTGTATTATGGATTGAAAACCCATGAAATAAAGACCGTATACGAAGTCTTCAGCACTGAAAGACCTAAGTCGTAACAAGGCCCCGGGAGTAGACAACATTCCATTAGAAATACTGACAGCCCTGAGGGAGCCAGTCCTGACAAAACATACCATCTGGTGAGCAAGATTTATGAAACAGGCGAAATACCCTCAGACTTCAAGAAGAATATAATAATTCCAATCCCAAAGAAAGCAGGTGTTGACAGATGTGAAAATTACCGAACTATCAGTTTAATAAGCCACGGCTGCAAAATACTAACACTAATTCTTTACAGACGAATGGAAAAACTTGTAGAAGACGGCCTCGGGGAAGATCAATATGGATTCCGTAGAAATGTTGGAAAACGTGAGGCAATACTGACCTTACGACTTATCTTAGAAAATAGATTAAAGAAAGGCAAACCTACGTTTCTAGCTTTCGTAGACTTAGAGAAAGCTTTTGACAATGTTGATTGGAATACTCTCTTTCAAATTCTGAAGGTGGCAGGGGTAAAATACAGGGAGCGAAAGGCTATTTACAATTTGTACAGAAGCCAGATGGCAGTTATAAGAGTCGAGGGGCACGAAAGGGAAACAGTGGTTGGGAAGGGAGCGAGACAGGTTTGTAGCCCATTACCGATGTTATTCAATCTGTATATTGAGCAAGCAGTGAAGGAAACAAAAGAAAAATTCGGAGTAGGTAAAAAATCCATGGAGAAGAAATAAAAACTTTGAGGTTCGCCGATGACATTGTAATTCTGTCAGAGACAGCAAAGGACTTGGAAGAGCAGTTGAACGGAATGGACAGTGTCTTGAAAGGAGGATATAAGATGAACATCAACAAAAGCAAAACGAGGATAATGGAATGTAGTCGAATTAAATCGGGCGACGCTGAGGGAATTAGATTAGGAAATGCGACAAAGTAGTAAATGAGTTTTTCTATTTGGGGAGCAAAATAACTCACGATGGTCGAAGTAGTGAGGATATAAAATGTAGACTGGTAATGGCAAGGAAAGTGTTTCTGAAGAAGAGAAATTTGTTAACACCGAGTATAGATTTAAACGTCAGGAAGTCGTTTCTAAAAGTATTTGTATAGAGTGTAGCCATGTATGGAAGTGAAACATGGACAATAAGTAGTTTGGACAAGAAGAGAATAGAAGCTTTCGAAATGTGGTGCTACAAAAGAATGCTGAAGATTAGATGGGTAAATCACATAACTAATGAGGAGGTATTGAATAGAATTGGGGAGAAGAGGAGCTTGTGGCACAACTTGACTAGAAGAAGGGATCGGATGGTGGGACATGTTCTGAGACATCAAGGGGTCATCAATCTAGTATTGGAGGGCAGCGTGGAGGATAAAAATCGTAGAGGGAGACCTAGAGATGAACACACTAAGAATGTTCAGAAGGATGTAGGTTGCAGTAGGTACTGGGAGATGAAGAAGCTTGCACAGGATAGAGTAGCATGGAGAGCTGCATCAAACCAGTCTCAGGACTGAAGACAACAACAACAACAACGAAGTCTTCTTCATTTAGATGCTCTTTACTGGCCACGAACAATGGGAAGCTGTTCTTAATTACGTCATGTATAGATGCTGTCATGTTAAGAAAGATTTTAGCGATATGTGAAGCCATAGTGGGGTGATAGTTACGAAGATTGTTTCATAATCTGAAGATGGCTAGATTGTTAGCCGAAACTGGTAATCCATCCAAATGAAAAGGTTTCATGTGTGTTCTTGAGTTCGAGGATTCTCAATCCGTAACAAAAACAAAAAATTTGTTCGTCATGATAACGTATATTCTTTTCCGAAGACGTCTTATAACGATGGCAGCGCAGTGGTCAAAGGTGCAGAAACAGCAATTGGAACAAGAAGTGTTGCCCACAAGCTCAATTTGGTTAAAAAAAATTAACTGAAAAGACACGCTAACTCCCTATGTTGATTACTGCTGTGAAAAGTATTGTAATGAGGCTTAAACGAAACGTACGTAATAAGTAGGGGTGAGCTAAGAACAGAATCACACTTAAAACAAATACAAGAATTATCCACTACATGGAATTCAACGTTCTATGTGAATTAAAGGCCTTTTTGCAATTGCGTCTAACGTCTGATGCAAGTACACCACTCATGGTAACAGCGGAAGATATTTTAGACTTTGCATATCGTTGTGACATTTCACGGCCTGAAGAAGTGTCTGTTTATGAAATCGAAAAATAAATTACAAACAGTAGCTTAATCCCAAAACCAATACGTTAAATATGGAAGTGTCTAGCATACGAAAAAAGCAGACTATTGGAAATAATCTCAAGAATAACATCATTATATTGTAACGATCTTTAAAGTTTATTGAAATACTTAAATGAATGCCGAACTGAAACCAACTTCTGAAGCTTTTTTTTATTTTCTTTGCTGCTTCTATAATGTACAAGCGGAAAATTAGAGGTGGAATACTGCGCCCCTCCCTTACGCTCCCATCAAACGGATTCTTTTATCTTCATCTACTGTTCTTACTCTTTCCTCTTGCTTATTATACACGCAGTATGCTACCCTTCCTTCCATATAACATACAACCATTTTTCTGAGTATTTCGAACATTTTACATCCCTTGATGTCGGCGAACGGTTTATCTAGGTCGACAAATCCTATGAGAGTGCTTCCTATGAAAATGCCTAGTTTGTAATCATGCGACTAATTTCTAGGGCAAGACGGCTTTATTTATTCTTGAGTCAGAAACATACAAATTTACAGGAGCCATACACATCAACGTATATATATACACTCCTGGAAATGGATAAAAGAACACATTGACACCGGTGTGTTAGACCCACGATACTTGCTCCGGACACTGCGAGAGGGCTGTACAAGCGATGATCACACGCACGGCACAGCGGACACACCAGGAACCGCGGTGTTGGCCGTCAAATGGCGCTAGCTGTGCAGCATTTGTGCACCGCCGCCGTCAGTGTCAGCCAGTTTGCCGTGGCATACGGAGCTCCATCGCAGTCTTTAACACTGGTAGCATGCCGCGACAGCGTGGACGTGAACCGTATGTGCAGTTGACGGACTTTGAGCGAGGGCGTATAGTGGGCATGCGGGAGGCCGGGTGAGCGTACCGCCGAATTGCTCAACACGTGGGGCGTGAGGTCTCCACAGTACATCGATGTTGTCGCCAGTGGTCGGCGGAAGGTGCACGTGCCCGTCGACCTGGGACTGGACCGCAGCGACGCACGGATGCACGCCAAGACCGTAGGATCCTACGCAGTGCCGTAGGGGACCGCACCGCCACTTCCCAGCAAATTAGGGACACTGTTGCTCCTGGGGTATCGGCGAGCACCATTCGCAACCGTCTCCATGAAGCTGGGCTACGGTCCCGCACACCGTTAGGCCGTCTTCCGCTCACGCCCCAACATCGTGCAGCCCGCCTCCAGTGGTGTCGCGACAGGCGTGAACGGAGGGACGAATGGAGACGTGTCGTCTTCAGCGATGAGAGTCGCTTCTGCCTTGGTGCCAATGATGGTCGTATGCGTGTTTGGCGCCGTGCAGGTGAGCGCCACAATCAGGACTGCATACGACCGAGGCACACAGGGCCAACACCCGGCATCATGGTGTGGGGAGCGCTCTCCTACACTGGCCGTACACCACTGGTGATCGTCGAGGGGACACTGAATAGTGCACGGTACATCCAAACCGTCATCGAACCCATCGTTCTACCATTCCTAGACCGGCAAGGGAACTTGCTGTTCCAACAGGACAATGCACGTCCGCATGTATCTCGTGCCACCCAACGTGCTCTAGAAGGTGTAAGTCAACTACCCTGGCCAGCAAGATCTCCGGATCTGTCCCCCATTGAGCATGTTTGGGACTGGATGAAGCGTCGTCTCACGCGGTCTGCACGTCCAGCACGAACGCTGGTCCAACTGAGGCGCCAGGTGGAAATGGCATGGCAAGCCGTTCCACAGGACTACATCCAGCATCTCTACGATCGTCTCCATGGGAGAATAGCAGCCTGCATTGCTGCGAAAGGTGGATATACACTGTACTAGTGCCGACATTGTGCATGCTCTGTTGCCTGTGTCTATGTGCCTGTGGTTCTGTCAGTGTGATCATGTGATGTATCTGACCCCAGGAATGTGTCAATAAAGTTTCCCCTTCCTGGGACAATGAATTCACGGTGTTCTTATTTCAATTTCCCGGAGTGTATATATATATTTACTCTGTGTGATCAAAAGTATACGGACACCTGGCTGAAATGGCGCCCTCCATCGGTAAAGCTGGAATTCAGTATGGTGTTGGATCACCCTCAGCCTGGATGACAGCTTCCACTCTCGCAGGCATACTTTCAATCAGGTGCTAGAAGGTTTCTTGGGTAGTGGCAGCCCATTCTTTACGGAGTGCTGCACTAAGGAGAGGCACCGACGTCGGTCGATGAGGCCTGGCAAGGAGTCGGCATTCCAAAACACCCCAAAGGTGTTCTATAGGATTCAGGTCAGGACTCTGTGCAGACCAGTCCATTACAGGGATGTTATTGTCTTGTAACTACTCTGCCACAGGCCGTGTGTTATGAAAAGGTGCTCTATCGTGTTGAAAGATGCAATCGCCATCCCCGAATTGCTCTTCAACAGTGGGAAGCAAGAAGGTGCTTAAAACATCTATGTAGTCCTGTGCTGTGATAGTGCCACACAAAACAACAAGGGGTGCAAGCCCCCTCCATGAAAAACACGACCACACCATAACATCACCGCCTCCGAATTTGGCTGTGCACTACACACGCTGGCAGATGACGTTCACCGGGCCTTCGCCATAGCCACACCCTACCATCGGATCGCCACATTGCGTACCGTGAACCGTCACTCCACACAACGTTTTGCCACTGTTCAATCGTCCAATGTTTAAGCTTCCTTACACCAAGCGAGTCGGCCTTTGACATTTACTGGCGTGATGTGTGCCTTATGAGCAGCCGCTCGACCATGAAATCTTTCTCACCTCCCGCCTAACTGTCATAGTACTTGCAGTGGATTCTGATGCAGTGTGGAATTTCTGTGTGATGGTCTGGATAGACGTCTGCCTATTACACATTACGACCCTCTTCAACTGCCGGCAGTCTCTGTCAGTCAGTAGACGAGGTAGGGCTGTACGCTTTTGTGCTGTACGTGTCCCTTCACGTTTCCACTTCACTATCATATCGGAAACAGTGGACCTAGGGATGTTTAGGAGTGTGGAAATCTCGCGTACAGACGTATGACACAAGTGCCACTCAATCGCCTGACCACATTCGAAGTCCGTGAGTTCCGGGGAGCGCCCATTCTGCTCTCTCACGATGTCTAATGACTACTGATGTCGCTGATATGGAGTACCTGGCAGTAGGTGACAACACAATGCAACTAATATGAAAAGCGTATGTTATTGGGGTTGTCCGGATACTTTTGATCACATAGTGTATATAACATGTGTCCAGTACTTTGCAACCTCCAAGGCGCTTGGAGTGGCTTGCAGGAGATCATCATTCGTGTAGGATATAGGGCACAAAGGGCACTGCAAATCAAATGGCTCTGAGCACTATGGGACTTAACATCTATGGTCATCAGTCCCCTAGAACTTAGAACTACTTAAACCTAACTAACCTAAGGACAGCACGCAACACCCAACCATCACGAGGCAGAGAAAATCCCTGACCCCGCCAGGAATCGAACCCAGGAACCCGGGTGTGGGAAGCGAGAACGCTACCGCACAAGGGCACTGCAGCATGTGGGTTGTGGTTTGTCCTTGTCCACAAACAGATGACGTGTCTTCTGTTATGAAGCCCCATCTCTTCAGGTTGTCTCTGGATGGCCCAACTCCTGATCGCAATCTGTTTAAAGGTTTCCACACCAGCCAGGTTTCATTGTGTCCAGGTAGTAGTTCTTCAGCATCTGGCATCCTTCCACGCAGGTCAGGCATCGACTTCTTCCATAAGTCCAGCGTTGCCTTCTCTGGTGAAACGGTGAGCTTCTCCGATGTCCTCAAGGAATACCTTTCGCGAGCTCAGTCGTTGCTGTGGTGGATTATGTTCGTGCAGTGGATGGACGCCGTTCTGTTCCACTTTCAGTCTCTCCTTGTTGGCAGCCAGTGCTCTGCGTACCCACGGTGGCGCTATTCCAGCCAGGTTGGGTTAGGTCTGAAACAGCCTGTGATCAACCCACGGTTTCGCTGAGAGCAACAACCATGGAACTGCGTTCTAGCGATTCGCCACGATTGATGGTCGTTATCTTCCATTTGGTCTTATATAACAACGCTTTATGTTTCCTCGCGCTTCAAAGCGCTTGTTTCTCAGTGTCACTCTTCTCAGACGTGATCTGTCAATTTTCCTCCAAAGCAAAGCAGAATAATAGTATTTGCAAGCCCTAGAAGCGAAACGTTAGCCGTACAATTTCCAACATTCAGAGTAATTTATTTCTGTTAATCAATCTGTGGCATTAACATACTCTGATTGGAAATTCTATATTGAATTCAAAGAAGGCAAAACGTATAATTTTTTTACTCGTTAGGACTGAATGTTGCTGCTTCGACAGCATTAAGTATCACGTAATTGGGTCTACATCCTTCTCATTAACATCAATAGGCCCGACACAGGGGTTCTATCCCAGGGCAAAGACACAACACCAGGGGCCCATATGGGGCAAAAGATAAATAGTTTTTAAACCGTGTTACATTCTCATCACTGCACGTTTCTGTTAATGGAACCTCGAATTAAGTCTGCAATGGGATGTTCGATAGATAGATATCGAAGGCACTTTACCAGCGTTCCCACGCTACGTGGCCTACAAGTGGCTTGTACGACAAAATAGTACAGCGTGGGAAAAAAAGAAAGGAAGGAAGATTAGGGATTAATGTCCCATCGACATCGAGGTTATTAGAGACGAAGCCCTAGCTCGGACTGTTTGAAGGGCAGGGAAGGAAGTCGGCCTTGCCCTTTCATAGGAACCATCCCAGCATTTGCTTGGAGTGATTTAAATGAACCAGGATGGTCGTCCACGTATTTCAACCGTCGTGCGAGTTGGGTGAACCAAGCAATGGCGTCGCAGAGGGGATACTATTCCGCGAGACAAGCATACGTGGCGCAGCCAGTGACAGTAAGGAACAAACGCTTCATTAATTATTTTTAACATATGACAGTAACTGATTCTCATAATTTCAAAGTGCAGTAAACATAACACTTCTCCATTATACACTCGACGATGCTATCATCATCTAAGTTATCCTAATGACTACCGAAGGTGGGTGTTGGTATTCTGCTAGTTTCGCAGTGCAGTGAAGTTTCACTCTAATTATAGAAGCAATTCGAGTTAGTAGATACATCGCTAAAAATAACAGCATTCCTTATAAATCAAAAATAATTTGAATGATATCAATCAGTGCTCATGTTAATTGGTTGCATGTCCCATTGATCGTTTAAACGAGTCTTATATCGAAATGATGTGGAATGACTCAGTTTACTGGATATGAATGTGGGATTAGTGTTAACATTACTGAAGATGTTAATTTTAGTCCTACTCTTGTAACTGCACTTACAACTTAGAGCTTTTAAATAAAAACTCTCGTCCATGTGATACAAGAAGCTGTCCAGAAGAAATGATTTTAAGTTAGATTTACACTACTCGCCATTAAAATTGCTACACCACGAAAATGACATGCTACAGACGCGAAATTTAACCGACAGGAAGAAGATGCTGTGATATGCAAATGATTAGCTTTTCAGGGCATTAACACAAGGTTGGCGCCGGTGGCGACACCTACAGCGTGCTGATATGAGGAAAGTTTCCAACCGATTTCTCATACACAAACAGCAGTTCACCGGCGTTGCCTGGTGAAACGTTGTTGTGATGCCTCGTGTAAGAAGGAGAAATGCGTACCACCACGTTTTCGACTTTGATAAAGGTCGTATTGTAGCCTATCGCGGTTGCGGTTTATCGTATCGCGACATTGCTGCTCGCGTTGGTCGAGATCCAATTCCTGTTACCAGAATATGGAATCGGTGGGCTCAGGAGGGTAATACGGAACGCCGTGCTGGATCCCAACGGCCTAGTATCACTAGCAGTCGAGATGTCAGGCATCTTATCCGCATGGCTGTAACGGATCGTGCAGCCACGTCTCGATCTCTGAGTCAACAGATGGGGACGTTTGCAAGACAACAACCATCTGCACGAACAGTTCGACGACGTTTGCAGCAGCGTGGACTATCAGCTCGGAGACTATGGCTGCGGTTACCCTTGACGCTGCATCACAGACAGGAACGCCTGCGATCGTGTACTCAACGAAGGACCTGGGTGCACGAATGGCAAAACGTCATTTTTTCGGATGAATCCAGGTTCTGTTTACAGCATCATGATGGTCGCAACCGTGTTTGGCGACATCGCGGTGAACGCACATTGGAAGCGTGTATTCGTCATCACCATACTGGCGTATCACCCGGCTTGATGGTATGGGGTGCCTTTGATTACACGTCTCGGTCACCTCTTGTTCGCATTGACGGCACTTTGAACAGTGGACATTACATGTGAGATGTGTTACGACCCGTGGCTCTACCATTCATTCGATCCCTGCGAAACCCTATATTTCAGCAGGATAATGCACGACCGCATGTTGCAGGTCCTGTACTGGCCTTTCTGAATAAAGAAAATGTTCTACTGTTGCCCTGTCTAGCACATTCTCCAGATCTCTCACCAATTGTAAATGTCTGGTCAATGATGGGCGAGCAACTGGCTCGTCACAATACGCCAGTCACTACTCTTGATGAAGTGTGGTATCGTGTTGAAGCTGCATGGGCAGCTGTACATGTACGCGCCATCCAAGCTCTCTTTGACTTAATACCCAGGCGTATCAAGGCCGTTATTACGGCCAGAGGTGGTTGTTCTGGGTACTGATTTCTCAGGATCTATGCACCCAAATTGCGTGAAAATGCAATTTGTCACTTCTAATATAATATATTTGTCCAATGAATACCCGTTTATCATCTGCATTTCTGCTTGGTGTAGCAGTTTAAATGGCCAGTAGTGTAAATTTGTTTTGCTACGTGATAAACGTTTAACATTAGTCAATGATCAAAATTTTTTTTTGCTAATGATGAATTCCTTTTTGAGGGTTTAACAACGGGTAAGGGAATTTAGTGATGTAGATATGGACACCACTATTCTTTTCGAACTGTGATGGACTATTTACAACAAATTTCATTGGCGAATACGTATATTGTCATGGTTCAGTTAAAATGCCTATCTTTCCAGGAGTTGGCTACATGACAACAGCAAGTGAATACGACATATCATTCTTATGAGCGCAATTTTTTTTCGAATTAATACTTTCTTTCGAGGTGATGAGTTACCCCAGAATATTTTTCCATAAGACGCAGTTGAGTGGGAATACGCAAAATCTGTCAGGAGATCGATTCATTTATTTCCGAAAGCAGCAGTTATATGAAGAGTAAAAGTAGCTGAGCGCAACCGTTTGAGCAGATCAGTAACATGTTTCTCCCACTGAAGTTTCCATCAATGTATACACCCAAAAATTTGGAGTTGTCTTGTGACAGCCAGAGCGAGAGCACCAGCAGCAGCGAGTACTGTTTGTATAAAGCGTTTATTTTGCATTTTGTTTACGACCTTCCACTAAGGAAGGGATTCTATTTGTGTTTATCTGATCTGCATAGTAACTAACAGTTCTTGATAAAACTTTACGTAGTTTTCGTGTTAGATTTCTTAGTGTTTTCTTGATCGTTTAGAACAGAAAGCGCCCTAAAACCGTCTTTTGTTTGTTTCGCGGCCATTAGCCACTAGTCACTTGAATCAGCAGTTGTCTTGTGACAGCCAGAGCGAGAGCACCAGCAGCAGCGAGTACTGTTTGTATAAAGCGTTTTTGTACTTATTTGCTGCGCTTAGCTTTTAAATAGTTTTTCTGGGAAAACCTAGCGTAGTTTTCGCGTCTCGTATTTCAGTGAGTGTTTCTTGATTATCAGAGTAGCTCATCAGAAGATTATCTTGGGAATTTGTCACCGTATAGAGTAGGGTAAACATAGTCATGTGTAGGGACTGTGGTTGTTGTGAGCGGACGCAAGGAGAATTGGCCACTCTTCGGGGGCAGGTGGAGGCTTTGTCTGTTAGGCTCATCGAGCTCGAGGCGCAGGCGTCGGCTCGTAGTGGCGTTGGGGCAACTGTGGTGAGACCTATGCCTACTTCGGTGGCCTTGGAATCACATGGAACCCCTGATGTCGCTGCGTCTCCCGGCAGTGAGCATCTTACCGGTCAGCCATCACTCCAGGGTGAATGGCGGACAGTGGTGGGCTCGCGCGTGCCTGGCCGAAAGGCGAAGGTGGGATCTGGCCGCGTGGCAGCTGCCTTACCCCTTTCCAACAGGTACGGGGTGCTTCCTAGTGGTGATGACATCGTTTCCGAGCCACCACAGGATGCCTCGCCTGTTGGGCCAGTGGCCGATTCTCCGGCATGGTCCCGACAGTCACAGAGGGCGGGCCTATTAGTTATAGGGAGCTCCAACGTTAGGCGGGTTATGGAGCCCCTTAGGAAAATAGCGGGTAGGTCGGGGAAGAATGCCAGTGTGCACTCGGTGTGCTTGCCGGGGGGTCTCGTCCGTAATGTGGAGGAGGCCCTTCCGGCAGCTATTGAACGCACTGGGTGTGACCGGCTGCAGATAGTAGCACATGTCGGAACGAATGACGCCTGCCGCTTGGGTTCTGAGGCCATCCTTGGTTCCTTCCGGCGGCTGGCTGATTTGGTGAAGACAACCAGCATCGCACGTGGAGTGCAAGCTGAGCTTAATATCTGCAGCATAGTGCCCAGAGTCGATCGCGGTCCTCTGGTTTGGAGCCGTGTGGTGGGTCTAAACCAGAGGCTCAGACGACTCTGCGACTATAATGGTTGCAAATTCATCGACCTCCGTTATTGGGTGGAGAACTGTAGGGCCCCCCCCTAGACAGGTCAGCCGTGCACTACACACCGGAAGCAGCTACTAGGGTAGCAGAGTACGTGTGGCGTGCACACGGGGGTTTTTTAGGTTAGAGGGACCCCCCCCTTGGGCGAAACGATAAAATACCTGACGGCTTACCAGAGAGGACATTATCATCGTTGATAAAGAACGTCCGTCCTCAGAGACCAAAAACAGGAAAAGTTAACGTAATATTGGTAAACTGCAGGAGTATCCAGGGCAAGGTTCCTGAATTAGTATCTGTTATTGAAGGAAATAGTGCGCATATAGTATTAGGAACGGAAAGTTGGTTAAAACCGGAAGTGAACAGTAACGAAATCCTAGACACAGAATGGAATATATACCGCAAAGATAGGATAAACGCCAATGGTGGAGGAGTATTTATAGCAGTAAAGAATTCAATAATATCCAGTGAAGTTATTAGCGAATGCGAATGTGAAATAATCTGGGTTAAGTTAAGTATCAAAGGTGGGTCAGATATGATAGTCGGATGCTTCTATAGACCACCTGCATCAGCAACCGTAGTAGTTGAGCGCCTCAGAGAGAACCTGCAGAACGTCGTGAAGAAGTTTCGTGATCATACTATTGTAATAGGGGGAGACTTCAATCTACCAGGTATAGAATGGGATAGTCACACAATCAGAACTGGAGCCAGGGACAGAGACTCTTGTGACATTATCCTGACTGCCTTGTCCGAGAATTACTTCGAGCAGATAGTTAGAGAACCAACTCGTGAAGCTAACGTTTTAGACCTCATAGCAACAAATAGACCGGAACTTTTCGACTCCGTGAATGTAGAAGAGGGTATCAGTGATCATAAGTCAGTGGTTGCATCAATGACTACAAGTGTAATAAGAAATGTCAAGAAAGGAAGGAAAATATATTTGCTTAACAAGAGTGATAGGGCACAAATCGCAGAATATCTGAGTGACCACCATCAAACGTTCATTTCTGAGGAAGAGGATGTGGAGCAAAAATGGAAAAAATTCAGAAACATCGTCCAGTACGCCTTAGATACGTTCGTACCGACTAAGGTCCAAAGCGAGGGGAAAGATCCACCGTGGTATAACAATCATGTACGAAAGGTACTACGGAAACAAAGAAAGCTTCATCATAGGTTTAAGAGTAGTCGAATCATAGCTGATAAGGAAAAGCTGAACGAAGCGAAAAAGAGCGTAAAGAGAGCAATGAGAGAAGCATTCAACGAATTCGAACATAAAACATTGGCAAACAATCTAAACAAGAACCCTAAAAAGTTTTGGTCATATGTAAAATCGGTAAGCGGATCTAAATCCCCTATTCAGTCACTCGTTGACCACGATGGCACCGAAACAGAGGACGACCGAAGAAAGGCAGAAATACTGAATTCAGTGTTCCGAAACTGTGTCACTGCGGAAAATCGTAACACGGTCCCTGACTTCAGCCGTCGCACGGACGCCAAAATGGAAAATATTGAAATAAACGATATCGGAATTGAAAAACAACTGCTATCACTTAGTAGCGGAAAAGCATCCGGACCAGACGAGATACCCTTAAGATTCTACAGTGATTATGCTAAAGAACTTGCCCCCTTTCTATCAGCAATTTATCGTAGATCGCTGGAAGAACGTAAAGTACCTAGCGACTGGAAGAAAGCGCAGGTCGTTCCCATTTTCAAGAAGGGTCATAAATCAGATGCGAAAAATTATAGGCCTATTTCGCTTACGTCAATCTGTTGTAGAATAATGGAACATGTTTTGTGTTCTCGTATTATGACGTTCTTAGATAATTCAAATCTCCTTCATCATAACCAACATGGATTCCGCAAACAGAGATCATGTGAAACTCAGCTCGCCCTATTTGCCCAAGAAATTCACAGTGCCGTAGACACTGGCGAGCAGATTGATGCCGTATTCCTGGACTTCAGGAAGGCATTTGATACGGTTCCGCACTTACGTTTAGTGAAAAAAATACGAGCTTACGGAATATCGGACCAGGTTTGTGGTTGGATTCAGGATTTCCTAGAAGAAAGAACACAACATGTCATTCTTAACGGTTCAAAATCTGCAGATGTAGAGGTAATTTCGGGAGTACCGCAGGGAAGCGTGATAGGACCTTTATTGTTTACAATATACATAAATGACTTAGTTGACAACATCGGTAGCTCCGTGAGGCTATTTGCAGATGACACGGTTGTCTACAAGAAAGTAGCAACATCAGAAGACTCGTACGTACTCCAGGAGGACCTGCAGAGGATTAATGCATGGTGCGACAGCTGGCAGCTTTCCCTAAACGTAGATAAATGTAATATAATGCGCATACATAGGGGCAGAAATCCATTCCAGTACGATTATGCCATAGGTGGTAAATCATTGGAAGCGGTAACGACCGTAAAATACTTAGGAGTTACTATCCGGAGCGATCTGAAGTGGAATGATCACATAAAACAAATAGTGGGAAAAGCAGGCGCCAGGTTGAGATTCATAGGAAGAATTCTAAGAAAATGTGACTCATCGACGAAAGAAGTAGGTTACAAAACGCTTGTTCGTCCGATTCTTGAGTATTGCTCATCAGTATGGGACCCTTACCAGGTTGGATTAATAGAAGAGATAGACATGATCCAGCGAAAAGCAGCGCGATTCGTCATGGGGACATTTAGTCAGCGCGAGAGCGTTACGGAGATGCTGAACAAGCTCCAGTGGCGGACACTTCAAGAAAGGCGTTACGCAATACGGAGAGGTTTATTATCGAAATTACGAGAGAGCACATTCCGGGTAGAGATGGGCAACATATTACTACCGCCCACATATATCTCGCGTAATGATCACAACGAAAAGATCCGAGAAATTAGAGCAAATACGGAGACTTACAAGCAGTCGTTCTTCCCACGCACAATTCGTGAATGGAACAGGGAAGGGGGGATCAGATAGTGGTACAATAAGTACCCTCCGCCACACACCGTAAGGTGGCTCGCGGAGTATAGATGTAGATGTAGATTTGGAGCATTCTACCTGTTTACTGACACATGTTGATGTGCTCATCATTTGCTGGCATCTCTCTATTTGCTGTACAGTACTGAATGCAGCCTGTTTTCTGAAAATGAAGATAGTCCATTTTCAGAAAACCACCTAATAATTCTCTGCAAAACGTGGTTAACAATGTCTCCTCTAATGTGATTTACTATAACGCTAGTATCGTCTGTAAAATGAACCGATTCTAGTTTATGAATGTTAAGTGAAAGGCGAGTTACTTATATAAGAAATAGGAGTGGACGCAAAACCGAATCTCGTGGGCCTCACTTCGTGATTGTGTTTTTACTTTATTTTGCGGATAAATAACAATTTTCTGTCATTTCGCATATTAATTTTTTTGTTGCATTTGCGTCACTAAAACTGTGTTTCAGGCTCACGACACCGGTCGGCACTGCCTTCTGCAGGAGAATCTCGAGGGAAACTGACAATTAGATGACTTCAGTACGCCTGCGACTGTTTCAACGAGTCACAAGCCAGAGAGCGAGCAACCAGAGCCAACCGCCCAGGATCACGATTTCACCCATAGAGCAGACACTTACAGTGGTGTGAGTATGTCACACTAAAATCAGTACCCACAAAGGAAGCAATTTAGTATGGATACATCTAAGGCCATTTCAGTTTGTTGTAGAATCGATTTACGGTAAGACGAATCTCATCACTGTACAGGCACTAGAAGTTACGTTGAATGTACTCCATTTAATAATTAATTACCTGATAGAAGATTTAAAGGTCTTGTGATGGAAACAGGTAGAGTCGTTGCTTAGAGTTTAACTATGTGAGCAACAAATTGGACATAATTTTAACTTTTGTCAAAAAAAGTGTAAAAACACATGGTAGTGGAGTGTAATATTTATCATCCTACAGAGAGATTCAAACAAATGGTAAATTACTTTGTTCTGGACTTTGTATACCACTATAATTGTGTGCATGAACTGAATGCAACGTCCACTTTCTTCTGGCTGTATTGTACTTTACACAGAAGAGAGTTTGTAAAGAAGACCAAAATGTAATTTGAAATGTAATGCAGTAATGATTCACGTGATACAGAGGGAGAAATGAATCACCTGAAACAAAAGAGCCAACCATCAAAGATCTTAACTCCCACTACTAAATAAAAGTTCTTGAACACAGGTTGAACAAGATGTTCCCAAACATCTACGTAGTTCTGGAGTATTTTATTTCCAGCGAGTATGAGCGACCGAGGCTGGAAGAACGTTCTGCAATCCATAAAGACCTACAAGAGATTACTAAATTTAGGAGTATTTGCAATGGAATCATCTTCGACTTATCAGTTACTCTTCAGTGATTCAAATGAGACACTGAACAACATAAATGCAAGTAAACGTTTTATGTGGTTTTAATGAGATCTTACCAATATAACTGTGTTACATTCGTTTATAACAGCGTATAGCAGTGTTTTATGTCTGACAATGTATTAGGAACAGTGTAAGGTGGCGCGGTCTCCTGACCTTCATTTTTTACATATTCCAATCTCACCATCGTATTCTGTGTATCAAGACGTTTCATTCGAGCCCAAACTAGATAGGGTAGAGTCAGTTTTACATATTTCCATTTAATAGATATGCAAATCTAATAAATAAATCGCAAGTGCGCACCGAAATTAAAAAGTCGAGGTTGGCGTACACAAACATTCAAGACACCATGGACACAGATGATTTTCTTCAGCGGAGGCAACCAGCCTGCTGTAGGAGCGTGAGTTAGCATGCAGATGTGCCGGCCGGCCAACCACCCACAGACCAAAACAGTTTTTGCCAGAGAAAAGGGATAATGGCCTGCGTGTTCACCTTAAAACCTAAACCCACTGGATTGTTTGGGAGAGCCCCAGCATACGAATTTTTTGACGGACCTAGTGCGCAGTTTCAGAGTTCTCACAAGTGGACAGTAAACGCCTAATGCAGGTGCTGTATATTTCCGGTTTGGTCGGCTTAAACAGAGCGCCATTCTTCCATTTGTAAGAGCAACGCTGATTGGGGGACTATTTCTGACGCAATGAGCTGGAGGAGTGAGGAGAAGACAGCGGATGATATACCCTTTTGCTTTTTGCGTGGAGAGGAGTCGTTCCAGTGACGCTCTTGTAGCGGGAACACGTAGCAAGAGTGAGTGCGCTCATGCGTGTATGCAGAGAACGATGAACGAAGTCTCTACTCAGTACTGCACTGAGAGAGCACCGCTGTCGCTAGCGAATTGGAGTGATACTCTATATTGAGTCGCTCGCGATTAAGTGTTTGTTCACTGTGTTGGCCGCGACACTTAATGTGTGATGTGAACACAGACAGAGTATTAGTTCGCGCCTGCGAGCGAACATTGAGTGCCATCGCGGTGGACTGGTTATCTGACCAGTGTACCACGCCAATAGTTAGACTAGGGCATATAGGAGTCCTTGACTTCATCAACGTGTAGTGAGAGTGCGATTGGCGAAGGTCAATACAGATACACAGAGACATGGTTTTGTTATTTTTCAGCCGCGAACAGCGCAAGCAGCAGTCGTTGCAGCACACGGTATTGTGTGATACAGCATGGGCGAGCCCCATCTTTCCTCCATTAGAAATAACATACTTTATTCACGTCACTCCATTACATTTCTCCAGACTCCGCACGATGACCCCATGGAGATGGAGTCTTCGCCCCTTCACCTCCTCCGCCTCCTCTCATCTTACCAATGGAGCTGGACCCTCCCATGCCGCAGCGGCCGACTCCTTCTACATCAATGATATGGGCCTCAGGAGGTGGACGCTTACCCTTGTAGGCTTTTTCTGGGGGCACATTTCCACCAGACCCAAGGCCGGATGGCAGGGTATGACCCGAAGTCTGATGTCCCCTGCAGCCACAGCTTCCAGTTCATCAGGGCGTCCACGCTCCAGCTTTACCCCCCCCCCCCACCCCCTCCGTTGTCGTGATCCACTTGCGACGACTGTCATTCGCTTTGTGGGGGCGGAGGCACCAATGTTACAGCATAAAGTCAGCTCTGGCACGCCAGTCGGGAACGACAGAGAAGAGACTGCTGTGAGAAGAGATCAGCCAATCGCACACTGACCGATCTCCCTCCAGGACGACAACGCGGCTGCAGCTGCCCCTAAGTGAAGAGGGTATTAGCGCCGCGCCCAACTGGTGGCAGCCCACTTCGATGGCAGCTTCAACGTTAGCCACTTCATTAGCCGATGCATCATTAGTACTCTCTACTTAGCACTGCCTTGTTTTTGTCTATTCTGAAGAAGCCTGATTATTTTGTATGTCGCTCTCTGCTTGCGCCACATCTATCGAAGTTAAGTATTTGTAAATGTCTTGTTGAAATAAAACTCATTAATACGAGTTGTTTGATTGTTTGTCTAGCGAACGGAGTAAGCAGGACACCTAGACACAAAAGTCTCTTAGAATACCAACACAAACAAATCCTAATGGATAACTTATTTATTGATTATGTGGGTCCCCTTCCTCGTTCTACAAAAAAAATGGCGCTGAGCACTACGGGACTTCATCTTAGGTCATCAGTCCCCTAGAACTTAGAACTACTTAAACGTAACTAACCTAAGGACATCACATACATCCATGCCCGAGGCAGGATTCGGACCTGCGACCATAGCGGCCGCGCAGTTCCAGACTGAAGTGCCTAGAACCGCTCGGGCACACCGGCCGGCTTCGTTCTACAGTGGGAAATCGTTATATATTGGTTGCTGTCGATCCCTATTTGTTTGGTTGATTCCAAACAGAGGAGTCACGGTTCCTTAATTATCCTCAGCCTAACAAACATTTTTCATGGTTTGGACAGCTCAGGACTCTTTTCTGCGACAATGCAACAGCCTTTATCTCTAGCGAGTTTAAGCGGTTTTACTTTAGTAATACTATTAAGCATATTACTATCATTCCATATTATCCTAGCCGTCCTTCTCTGAGAGAAGGCCACGAATTTAAAGGACACTTTGATCTTTCATCATGCCAAGGCTCAAACCAAATGGGATATTTCTCTCACTTAGATTAATTTCGCATTTAATTCTACACAGCGTGAGGCCTGTAAAGCCGTTTCTGCGGCTCTTATATTTTCTTACTCCATTAATTCTCCTCTGGCTACTTTGTAGACCAAAAATTACCTTTTTCCTGAGCGTATTCCCCCTGAAAGGTGTTAAGCAGAACTTGTTCAGGGCTACGAAGAATATAGAGTTAGCCCATCTACGTCAGGAGAGGCGTTGTAATCAAGAAACACAACCTTTACGAACTCGTGTGGGAGATTTTGATGTTGGTGGCAGACAGCGTAATCGTATCGGAAGCAAACTTGCCTCTCGATTTGTAAGGCCGTGTTCTATTCTAACGATCTTGAGTCCTATTAATTTCCTTGCTCGTAATCACGACACGGGTAAAACCTTTAAACTCCAGGTCACTCGAGTGAAGCGGGCTAATTAGATCCCCATTTGGTCTTCCATTTTGGAGGGGAACTTTTGATACTGAGTGGGGCAGGTTGAGTCTTGACGGCTCCGGTTCATTTTATCTCTGTCTTCGCGTTGCCTTCTTTCACTGGCGCCCCGATAGGCGGTGCGAATTTAACTTGCAGTTTTCGTAGATGATCGCTGGCTCAGAGAGTTTGAAATAGGCCGGCGGTGAACTATGAGGTGAGAAATGGAAGGAGTATCGCAGTGTAAGAATATCACGCAAGCGTTTAGTACGCAACGATTCTTTCGGCGTTGGTTCTGTTTGGGCCGAGACCGACTTGTCGCTCCTTTGGGTGGTGGCAACGACATTGCTGCATCGACGATGTCTTCCTCCGTCCTTCAGTAGATTTGCACTTGGCTGTTTATTCATGCTATGCGGATCTGGACGCTTGCAGTTTTGTCCTCATCGTTTCTGCGTATGCAAGGAAAATTCTGTGGTCAGCATTGCTCGCGCTCTGATATCAGTGCCTTGTGTATTACTGGGACATTTTAATTTATTGTGATTAAGCTTGGCCGCAACCGTGTTGTACCATTGCATTTATTTCAGTTGAGATCGATACTGGGTCGGACTGTGAAATAGTCTGGATAAAGCTGTCAATCAGACAAGGATTGACCATTGTAATCAGGATGCTTTTAGAGACCACCAGCATCCGCAACAAACGTCGCAGAACGTTTCAGGGAATGTCTTGAGTACATAGGAAATAAATGTGCAAATTATCCATCAGTTATAGGTGGAGACTTTTGCTGGCATCCACTGACTGGGAAAATTACACGTTCATCACTGGTGCAGAAGCAAAGACTCGTGTGAAATTATTCTAGGAGCGTTCTCAACATGCAACCTCGAGCAGTTGGTTAGGAAACCAACTCGAGATGGGAACATATTAGATATCATGGCGACAAACAGACCTGATATTATTGAGGAAGTTAATCTAGAAGAAGGCATTATCGATCATATTGTCGTTGTGGCTTCTATGTCAGTGGAAGTTGCAAAAAAAAAAACCAAATAAACAGGGTAGAGTTTTCTTGTTTGGCAAAGCAAATAAAAGTGTCATTAATGAATATCTTCATAGTCAGCTCCAGGCATTCACCGCGGGACACAAAGATATTGAGCATCTTTGGTCAGAATTTAAAGGTATTGTCCACCATGTGCTAGAGAAGTATGTGCCTAGCAAAAGTATAGAGGAGGGAAAGGATCCACCTTGGTACAACAAACATATTACAGAATTGCTGAGAAAGCAGAGAATTTTGCACAGTCGTTTTAAACGTAGTCACTGCCCCGCTGACAAACAGAGATTATGTGAAATGAAAGCAGGTGTCAAAAGGTCAATTAGAGATTCTTTTAACGAATTTGAAAGCAATATTTTATCTGCAGATTCTAAAAATAACCCCAAAAAATTTTGGTCGTACGTAAAATCTGTCAACGCCACAAATAATACAATACCTTCTCTTGCTGACAGGGCGGGTAAAGTAATTGATGATGCTAAACAGAAGGTCGAAATTCTAAACGTAACTTTCAAAAACTCTTTTGCGGTAGAGGACCATTCCCCCTTTCAATTATCGAACAAACGCAAGGATGGCTGACATAGTGTTTAGTGCATCTGGGATTGTAAAACAGCTAAGATCCTTAGGCCAAGAAGGCATCTGACCCAGACCGTATCCCCGTAACATTGTATGTTGACTAAGCTACAAATGTAGCACCATTCTTATCCTTCATCTATCAAAGATCACTGGAACAGCGGAAGAAGGCCCAGGTCATAGAAATCTATAAAAAAGGGTAGAAAATCGGATGCACATAATTACTGGTCAATTTCACTGACATCCATCTGATGTAGAATCAGGGAACATATTTTGCGTTCAGACATAATGACCTTTCTAGACTCTGAGGAGCTCATCTGCAGAAACCAGCACGGTTTTAGGAAACAGCGGTCATGCGAGACACAGCTGGCCCTCCTTGTGCATGATATACAACAGGCTCTAGATTCCGGCTTCCACGGTGATGCTATATTTCCCGACTTTCGAAAGGCTTTCGACTCAGTTCCGCACTGTCGCTTGCTCCAAAAAGTGCGCCCTTACGGCCTATCCGATGACATATACGGTTGGATAGATAGTTTTCTAGCAGACAGGGAGCAGTATGTCGTCCTGAACGGGGTGACTTCAACAGAAACAAGCGTAACTTCAGGTGTGCCCCAGGCCAGTATAATAGATCCGCTGCTTTTTACGATTGACATAAACGATCTGGTTGAAGGTACTGACAGCGGAGCAGCATTAGACTGTTTGCCGATGATGCTGTAGTCTACATGAAAGTAGTATCACACGAAAGTTGTGATCAAATCAATGAGGATTTGCAGAAAATAAACGCTTGGTGTAATGACTAGCAGTTATCTCTCCATATTAGTAAGTGTAACCTACTGCGTATAACAAGGCGAAAATCCCCATTAACGTACGAGTACAAAATAAATGCCCAGTCTTTGGAAGCGGTAACACCCGTCAAGTATCTGGATGTGACAATTCGAAATGATCTCTAATGGAATGATCAGATTACACAAGTAACGGGCAAGGCGAATTCTAGATTGCGGTTTATTGGTAGAACCTTGAAGCGATGCGGTTCTTCAACAAAGGAAATTGCTTACAATACGTTATTTCATCCAGTCTTGGAGTATTGTTCGTCTTTATAGGACCCGTACCATCTGGGTATGATTCAAGAGATTGAGAAGGTCCAAAGAAGAGCGGCAAGTTTCGTGACTGGTACATTTAGCCATCGAGAAAGCGTTACGAATCTCATAGAAAGTTTGAAGTGAGACACACTTGCAGATAGACGGACTTCTCACTAAATTCCGAAATCCGATCTTCGCCGAGGATGTAGAGCATTTATGATTACCTACCACCAGCTTTCAAATCGCGCAGTGATCACCATTCAAACATAAGGGAAATTAGAGCTCGTACTGAGGCGTTCAGACAGTCTTTTCTCCCTCGCACGTTCCGCGAGTGGAACAGACGGGGGGGACATATGGCTTAGGGCGAATTGTGCCCTCCGCCACATACCGCTTGGTGGCTAGCGGAGTATATATGTAGATGTAGATTGGTGGAAATTGTTGGATGTAAATTAGTGACTGTCCCTGTGTTGGCGACAAATTTTTCCACTGAGCCCTCTACTTGCTGTAGGTTACCAAGACCATAAGGCGTGCAGCAACTTTCAAATTCAGTGGTTTGCTAGTGAAACTTAAGTTTCACCTTGTACGTATGGTAGTTTGCTGTTTGAGCTTTAGTAGTCAGTGAAGTTCTTTACTCAGTTAAGAGTAAAAGAATTTTTTATGTTTTGTAAGGCTTGTAAGTTGATCTTTTAATTACACACCTGGAAATGGAAAAAAGAACACATTGACACCGGTGTGTCAGACCCACCATACTTGCTCCGGACAATGCGAGAGGGCTGTACAAGCAATGATCACACGCACGGCACAGCGGACACACCAGGAACCGCGGTGTTGGCCGTCGAATGGCGCTAGCTGCGCAGCATTTGTGCACCGCCGCCGTCAGTGTCAGCCAGTTTGCCGTGGCATACGGAGCTCCATCGCAGTCTTTAACACTGGTAGCATGCCGCGACAGCGTGGACGTGAACCGTATGTGCAGTTGACGGACTTTGAGCGAGGGCGTATAGTGGGCATGCGGGAGGCCGGGTGGACGTACCGCCGAATTGCTCAACACGTGGAGCGTGAGGTCTCCACAGTACATCGATGTTGTCGCCAGTGGTCGGCGGAAGGTGCACGTGCCCGTCGACCTGGGACCGGACCGCAGCGACGCACGGATGCACGCCAAGACCGTAGGATCCTACGCAGTGCCGTAGGGGACCGCACCGCCACTTCCCAGCAAATTAGGGGCACTGTTGCTCCTGGGGTATCGGCGAGGACCATTCGCAACCGTCTCCATGAAGCTGGGCTACGGTCCCGCACACCGTTAGGCCGTCTTCCGCTCACGCCCCAACATCGTGCAGCCCGCCTCCAGTGGTGTCGCGACAGGCGTGAATGGAGGGACGAATGGAGACGTGTCGTCTTCAGCGATGAGAATCGCTTCTGCCTTGGTGCCAATGATGGTCGTATGCGTGTTTGGCGCCGTGCAGGTGAGCGCCACAATCAGGACTGCATACGAACGAGGCACACAGGGCCAACACCCGGCATCATGGTGTGGGGAGCGATCTTCTACACTGGCCGTACACCACTGGTGATCGTCGAGGGGACACTGAATAGTGCACGGTACATCCAAACCGTCATCGAACCCATCGTTCTACCATTCCTAGACCGGCAAGGGAACTTGCTGTTCCAACAGGACAATGCACGTCCGCATGTATCCCGTGCCACCCAACGTGCTCTAGAAGATGTAAGTCAACTACCCTGGCCAGCAAGATCTCCGGATCTGTCCCCCATTGAGCATGTTTGGGACTGGATGAAGCGTCGTCTCACGCGGTCTGCACGTCCAGCACGAACGCTGGTCCAACTGAGGCGCCAGGTGGAAATGGCATGGCAAGCCGTTCCACAGGACTACATCCAGCATCTCTACGATCGTCTCCATGGGAGAATAGCAGCCTGCATTGCTGCGAAAGGTGGATATACATTGTACTATTGCCGACATTGTGCATGCTCTGATGCTTGTGTCTATGTGCCTGTGGTTCTGTCAGTGTGATCATGTGATGTATCTGACCCCAGGAATGTGTCAATAAAGTTTCCCCTTCCTGGGACAATGAATTCACGGTGTTCTTATTTCAATTTCCAGGAGTGTATTTTAAGGGGAATTCCCTGTATTAATATGTGTGTTTTGAAACTAGGTTCTGCATGATTGTCAAGGCCGAGGACTGATTCAAGGAAACACAGTTTGTAATGCCTGGTCGCTAAGTATAACCTTGTAGAGTAAAACTTAATCATTTACTTGTTCTATATGTTTGATTCAAGTAGGCACCCGGCCGTGCAATTTTGATGTAAAGGTTACGTACACTGTTTGGGGAGACGTTAATGGTTTTATTATGATTTATTTTTTTATTTGTTTCTGGCACTGACTCCTAAGGGCAGCAAGAAGTGAAGATTTAGCCATGTCAATCTCTCGTTAAAATTTAAAAAGTCTTAGTTTCATTTAACAGCCTCTCGTATGTTCAAAGATATTTGGTGATTATTGTATTTTATTTTGTGCTATCATGTGAACTACAAATAAATGTGACGACTCGAAGGACAAACGATGCAGGAAATGTGGACCCACGCTTCCATGTGATTCTTTTCCTACCCCATCCTGTATTTTGAGGATTCACAAAGAGCTGTCCAGTTCGGCTTGGTGATCTGTGCACTGCTCTTGGGCTGCAGTATATTCATTTCGTGTTTGTTATTGACTACAGTAGCAAAATTCAACATCTCGTGGCGATATGTAGTAAGTTTAATCTGTTGATTGTAAATGATTGATTGGAGCGTTGGCTTAAAAGGTGTTTTAACAAAATCTTTCATCGAGATTTCAAAGGTGGTTCGACTGGAAGCTGCATATCAAAGTCAAAGATTTCTGAGTTTGAAGCAGATGGTGCAACTACTTCAAGCTCCTTGGTTTCAAGCAGTAAAATATCTGAGTGCTCATTAAAGGTGAAAAAATAAAGTATGACAAATATTACATCAACCTCGGATTTGTTGATTCTAATGGCTCACCTTTCCACATGTTATGTAGCAGTCTATTTCTGAATAGTTCCTTGGTGCCTGTTGAGATACGCCAACAATTAAAAACTATACACCCCAACTGAAGTGAGAAGAATGAAGAATGTTTTTACACATAAGAAACAATAATTATCAAAAAGTTAAGCAACTTTGAAGTATGTTATCCCAAATGTGGATAAGAAAGCCACAGAAACGTCATATTTGGTCATCTATCACATTGCACAGGTGCACAGGTGGGTGAAGTGCACATTATAACTGAGAATTTAATGAAACCATATGTGGCAGACATAATGCAATGTACACTCTACAAAAAAAACTGCAAAATACGAGTATCATTCTACAGTGCCACTTTCTAACGCCACTTTTTCGCAACGAAATAACGTTCTCACAAGCTATATATTTGGTTACGTCCAACACAACAAATTCCTCTTGCAAATTCATGAGTCCACTGATGTGCCTAGACTGACCACCTTGCAGATAATTCTACGATATCCGTATAAACATTCACCTGAAGAAGACTTGCTTATGTGCACGTCGCTGCCAGCTAACACTGCTGAAAAAAAATGATACGTTTAATTAAAAAAAAAGGTCTTGAATGAAACGATGGTATCGATATTTGTACAAATGGGCCAAGGTAATTATTGTTAAACATAAGGAGTGGTATCACTAATAAAAAGTAAAGGCCAAACTATAATTCCTGCCGTTGTATCCTGCATGGACAAGCATTCACAATAAAGAAGATGCCGCGAAATATAAAATTTGTTCTTGGTGAAGCAGTAAAAACGATCAGTTACATTAAATCACGACCTCTTCAGTCCCAGTTGTTTTCAATATTAAGTGGAGATTATGGGTGCAGACAAAATACTACTGGTCCACACCGAGGTTAGAAGCTTATTTTGGGGTGAGAAGATAACAATCTGTTTTTGGCAAATGTATTTGGAAAAATTAATAATTAAATCTGTCTTTACAAGAACAACAGGCAACAGTTTTCAATAGTAATTACAAGGTAACTGCTTTAAAAAAAATAGACTCTAGATTTGTTTGTGTTGGAAAGAGAGAACTAGAAAGTTTCTTACTACTGAATGCGTTTGTTGGTGAGCAGCATAGTTATTAAATGAAATATTTGAATAATTGGTCCAATGTCTCCAAGTGCACGCAAAAATTTTGAGAAATATTTCCTGAAGAGCACAATCAAAAATTGAAAATGAATCCATGGATTCGGGATCCTTCTGTAACGATTTAGCAGAAGCCAGAAAAAAGTCGAACGAAAGCTATGAATCCTTTTTGGAAATGACATCAGATTCAAGTATAGAATCTTTGTTCAAGACAAAGTCACTCGACTTTTGGAACAGGTTTCGTGATGAATATCCACAAATTGCGACGCAGGCTCTGACTGTCCTTCTTCCATTCTCAACAGCGTAATAGTGTGAAAAATTCCTCAGTAGACTGGGTGCTGAACCTCACATGCGTATTAAATTCTCGCCTAACAAGCCTGTCATAAAACAGCTAGTCAAAAATAAAAAAAAATAAAACTTCATATCTCCCATTAAATGACAACAATTTTATCAATTTACAATGTGATGACTATAGTGTTATTTTGCACATTCTATTATTGCTTGTTGTTTTGTGTATTGTTGTAGAGATCTGTAATATAGAATGTACCTGTTTAATGATTTTCATTAAAAGATTATAATTAAAGAATGAACATAAAAGCAGGTTTTGCACATTTTAGGGCACCGTAAAATATTTAATATTTCAAAAGAGTTCCATTGCCAAAACGCTATAGAACCGCTGTCTTAGATGACTTACCGAAATGTCAGTGTATCGATATTTCAGAAAATTGTACCATTCCTGTATTGGGTATGCGTTCCACTATTTAACAGGAATGTATTTTCTTTAATAGTCGGTGATGAGGAATTGTACCAAAGGATTTCATAAAGTAAAGAATCTACGCAAAACCTGGCTCTCCTGCATACATTCTGCTGGATCTGGCGAACGGACATCGCAAGTTTGATTTCAACCGTTGGATGTTTGTGCAATCTGTGTTAGTTCCTACCATGTATGTGTTTGGCTTCAAAAAGTTGCTACATGTGAGCTCGAAATACATTCAACAACTGTTCTACACAAATCAACATAAACGGGGGGGGGGGGGGGTAATTTTGTAATTCTGAGTATTAGTCAACTTGTGTCCACTGGAACTGGAAGTCAAACAATGCACCAGTCCAGTGATGTGGAAACAAGACTTTAACACTAATGGCGATGACTTTTGTGTAATGCAAAGTTCACCTTTGACAATCACAACTCCAAGCTACATAGACAACACATCGTATGAGAGTGTTATCAGTGTGCATTCCAGATGACGTTCACTTTGAGTATTAAGTTGTACTGATAGGGGCTGCTCGCGTCAGGTTACACGCTTGGGCTCCTTGGTGACCACCACTAACCTTCCCCTCCCATGGAACTATTGGGTCACCCAGGAGAATCCACCACAAGTCTTATGAATTTGTGCGAGCTACTGATACTGGTCGTGTAATATAAAATTCGCAGCTGGGACGTTTGAGTGGGGCGGGGGTTTCACTCTGGAAATGGGCAGCATAAGAGAGTTGGCCCCAGGGTCTATTTATCAATAACAAAGTATGTTAGGTCATGCAATTCATGATCGATTTGTTAATAACAAATTAATATTATATCGTTCTACGCAACAGCAGAGCTCACACTATATGTAAGTACTCTCATTCGTCCACAATTCTACATATTTATCCATATTTTCCAAATTTTTTCCTTGTTATCCCAAACTTTACGCATGTTTCATCCATCTCGTATTTTTCTCTATCTTCCACAGTTTTACGTATTTTCCAAGATCATGTCATGACATCACATCAATGTTGTTTCGTGTCATATCTGTGTCATGATGCTCTCAACTAATCATAATGCAGTATAAGCCTGAATTATTTGTCGTTTCTGAGACACTGCTTCATCTGTGTGATGTCGTACTGTATGTCTTAGACATGAACCCATCTGTAGAAATAAAGACATCATAGCAAATTCTATAAGCACTGAAGTTTTGCCAAAAATTCCAGCCAAAGATACTGAATGTGTAAGAAGTACCGCACTACGATAGATAAAACACCTGTAAAGCCGCCACCACATCACTAGATTGTGTGTGATTGTAGTAAAATTCTAATGGTTCCAACTAAAGATACCGTATTTGTAGCAAAGCGGTACTAATGGGAAACAAAGGGTGTCGTAGCAAAAAACCCTGTGCAGGAAGCAGCCAATCTTCATCTAATTGCAGATTAATTACATGTGATGTTCTTCAAGGTTCCCTCTTGGGTCAGTTGCCTTTTCGTGTGTACGTTAGTGACCTCTCGTCTGCCAGGCGCTAAAACTGTTTTGTTTGAAGATGATACAAACATTGAAATCAGTAGCAAGTCAAGTACAGATTTATAAATGACTGCTAATCAGATTTTCACTTACATTAATAAATAGTTTAAAGCTAATTCACTGTTATTAAACTTTGAAAAGACCCACTATATGCAGTTCAGCACCTGTGAGAGATTTCCTTCCAGCATGTGTATAACATATGAGAACATACAGATCGAAGAGTTTGACAGCGTTAAATTTCTGGGATTATGGCTTAATAATAAATTAATTTGGGAAGGGGGCACCATAGAATTGCTGAAGCGCCTAAACAGCTCTATATTCGCATTGATAATGATGGCAGATGTAAGAGATATAAATACAAAAAAAAACTGGCGTACTTTGCTTACTGTGTCATGTGAGATCATATTCTGGGGTAACTTATCAAACTGATCAAAAGTTTTCAGCTTGGAAAAGCGTGTAATAAGAATGATTTGTGTTGTGCAGTCAAGAACATGATGTAGAAACTTGTTCAAGGAACCTTGTTTTCTAACCACTGCTTCTCAGTATATTTATTCCTTAATGAAATTTGATACAAATAATACATCATTGTTTCCACCCAATAGCTCAATACATAGTATGAGTATTAGGAATAAGAACTATCTACATAAAAACCTAAAATCACTTACCTTAGTCTAAAAAGGAATCCAGTATTCAGGACCATACATTTTCAATAAACTGCCAGCAAATATTAAAAACTTGGTTTCAGATAAAGCACAGTTTAAACAGAGGTTGAAATGATTTTTAACAGGCAACTCATTCCACTCTATAGATGCATATCTTAGCATGGTCTGCTAGACCAGCTTAAGTAAAAATGTCTGTTAGATTTCAGTTCTGACTGCACTTGGTCACAACAGTCAAGATTAACTATTTTGTGTACGATAAATTTATTAAATGTTCGTAACTATGTTTCATTCTCACAGTGTATTAATTCTGTAAATATTAGCAGTTCCACCATACTGTAATGTATTCACCTATATTGACAATCCCCTGCAAATGATCATGGTAGTGAGTATTATATTCATATGTTTTATGTTTTTTATGTTATACTTTCTGATAAGCTCAACACCCACGAGTATCATCTAATTTTTGGGTCTATGGAATGAAAATTATATCTAATCTCACCTACAGAGCTCACCACTGAAAAGTACATAGCCTGCAGACTAGCCCACCCTTCGGGCTCTTGTGTGCAGTGTAGCCATGAACTCTGAGCTAGCTAGGTTTTACCAGCTAGGTTTTTACTAGAAAAAATCACTGATGCTGCTATATTAAATGATAGAGTTCCTGCCCATAGTAATAATAGCGAAGCAGATCCCAATGCATCTGTAGAAGTAGCAAAGACTGCTACAAATACACCTCAATTACAAGGAACTCTCTTCTGCATTCGCTGGATAATGCAGATTGAACGAGCCAAGTGAGATGTACGGTACTGAACTTCTTTAGCAGATCCCTGCCGGACGCGGTGGCCGAGCGGTTGAAGGCGCTTCAGTCCGGAGCCGTGCGACTGCTATGGTCGTAGGTTCGAATCCTGCCTCGGGCGTGGGTGTGCGTGTGTAGGTTAGTTAGGTTTAAGTAGTTCTAACTTCTATGGGACAGATGACCTTAGATGTTAAGTCCCATAGTGCTCAGAGCCATTTTGAACCAAATCCCTGGCTGCAAACGAAACAGCTCCCCATGTCTGCCAACATTACGCAAGACCATACAAATAGTAGAAAATTTTGCATTATTTAATTGATATGTGTGCGTAATAATCTCACAGTCAAAGCTTGTGCTTGTGCGTGGATGAACCCATTTATGGCCAGACAGAATGCGAAAGTGGAATGAAGAAAAAAATTGTAATTGCGATACACGTAGAAAATAAACCTTGCGACATTATTAGCATATGCATCATTAGTGTAAATCTCACAAGTAAACTGAACTGGGGGTAGCGTACGTACCCTGAAGCTGCTCAGTACGCTGTTGAACGGTAAGACCCGATCAGGAGGCAAGAAAGCAGCGTTCACAGTTGAAAACATACATAACCTTTTATTACACAAAAGTCAACAACTTACGACGTCACTAAAATAGCTTCTGAAAACAAGTAAGAAATTAAACAACTCGTCAAATATTAACAAGGAAATGAGATCATTCAGTGACGTCAGCAAAAGGGCGTTTAAAAATTAAGAAACGAAGCAATTTCTCAAACGTTATTGGTATCTGAAGTCAACCAAGCTGCTTATTAATAATCAAAATCTTAATATTTACAAAATTTTTCAATTGACTTTTAAGGAGGGACGTAATGGATTTTAGTCCAAAAAATAGTTTTTTCAAAAATATTATTGTCTTTACCTACACAGTTTAGTCTGTGTTTTGAGTGAATTTTACCGTGATTGCAACTTTAGAAATGCCTTTAAATTGTTAAACTTATTAACTCTTCACTGGCGGCCACTCCCACCTTTTCCGAGTTTTGGGAAACTGCTTGCTTCAACGGAATTTTTGTCAGTCTGAAGGCTATTTTCTTTCGATATCTTTGGCTGACATTTCTATCTCTGGTTGACGTCTATATCTTTGCCTTAAAACTTTCTTGCATATGGTTTATTTACGCTTTGAAAAATACTAACACATATTGGTAGGTGGAAGGTTGAATTCGTAAACCTTTACGTGGAATTCAAGATTTATGCATAATGGGTGGTGGAAAAACTGTGTTTAAGAAACAGAGGTATCATGGAAATCGGCTTACCAATAAAAAAGAGGCACCAGCTCGAAATGAAGAACCTAAGCTCTCAGCTTCAGTATCGAAACTTGAGACAGGAGAACTGTACAGGTGCGTGAATGATGTTGATATGGATTCCACTGGATTCAGACTTATTGATTTAGAGCTTCTCTGCCAGGCTATAAAGTTTTCATGTTCATGTGTTAGCTGTAAAAATACGGAATGCATGATTGTTGTTGAAGAAAGACGAGTAGGAGTAGCTTGTAATTTTAAATTAATTTGTAATTCGCGGGGCTATGAATTTTCATTTTCCTCCTGACACTGGTACCTACGAAAGCAATTTTAGGTTAGCGTATGCTCTGAGATGCCTTGGATAGGGCTTGGAAGGAGGTAATTTATTGTATGGTTTTCTGAACATGCCTCCACCTTGTGCAAGGTTCGAAAAAGTAAATAAAGAAATATCTGATGCTGTACGCGATACTGGCAAAATTTCTATGAAGAAGTCAGTGGAGGAATTGGTAGAAATAAGCCGAAAAGAAATAGATTCTGGGGTAGATATTCATGACAGTGAATCTCCTACAAGTGTTACTAACCTGTGTGTGTGTATGTGTGTGTGTGTGTGTGTGTGTGTGTGTAGATGAGACCTGGATGAAAAGGATCAGTGTGAAGGCTATTTTCTTTCGATATCTTTGGCTGACATCTGTATCCTCCATCTCTGTATGAAATTGCATCTGTTACTGGTATTGACTCAGGTAAAGTTTTAGATGTAGAAATTATGTCTAAATACCACCACCAGTGTGCAACAAGGCAAATGTCTAATAATTAAGACAGTGAGAAACTGCGGCAAGAAAAGCATGCAGTAGCATGCTCTAAACATTATAGTGGCTCAAGTTGCTGCAGTTGTGAGAATGTCCTCCAGATATGATGACCAGTATGGTGTTAGATATAGTAAATACCTTGGTGATGGGGACTCCTCTACGTTCAAAGCTGTAACAGATAAAAATCCGTAGAATACAGCAACAGAAAAGTTGGAATATGATGGCAACATCCAAAAGAGGCTTGGTGGTAGGCTTCGTCGCTTCCTGAAAGGGAAGAAAGGTAAAGTACTTTAGGATGGAGAACCACTAGGAGGAAAAGGCAGGCTTATTCTGAAAGAAATTTATTCTACTCAGTTATTTTATGCGAGAGCAATCAGGGAAAACACACATAGTCTGAATCAATGAGGCGAGCTGTGTGGGCAGTTTATTTTCGACAAACATCGACTAACTAAAGACCAATTCACAATTTGTGTCCGAAAGACGATTGGTGAAAGTTCAGCAACGAAAATGAGATGTATTCAAAAGAACACTCATTAACAGAACGTGTTACGAATACAATTAAGTTCATATTCAGGTTCTTGCAAACCCGTATTTATTGCGGAAGTGTCTTCACAGAAACACACAAAATGCAGATGAAAGCCTCAGTAATTTAATTTGGATCAGATGCTCAAACATGACATTCTGTGTACTTTAAGTATTCAAAATAGGTGTCTATGATGCAGTTTTATGTTACAATAACGGAAATAATGGCAGAATTGAAGTGCTGAAGAGAGTTGGTATAGATCCTGGAGTGTTTACAACAAAAGCATTTTACACCATCGACGAGAACAGGGTCAAGTAAGCTGATTGAATAATGTCATACCTGCAAATATAGGCCAGGCAGATTCGAAGAGGAGAGAAGAGAAACCTGGAAGATGTGTAGTATCAGTATGGAGGATTTTAAAATTGGGGTAGACTTATTACATGGAGGAGAATGAGAATAAAATGTTTGAACCTCATTTTCTCTGTTTTACATTTTTTACGTTATTACAAGGCTTTCATCAAAATATATATGTTGTAATGCTATGAAATTTTCAGGAACTGTTCGAAACATGGTGCTGTCCCCCTGGAATTAAAAAAATACGAGGTTCCGTAAGTTCACTGTAGTTTTTAGATGATTGTATGTAGAAAAAAAGTTAATTTTGGATGTGCAAAATTGAAAACTCTGTTCATGATATAGTTTGTACCCTAAATTAATAACTGTAGTTCAGTTGTCTTGTAACCTTCTCGGGACACTACAATAAAATTTTCAAAGTAATTGCATGATTGGAATTTGAGTTATGGCTTTTTTTATAGAAAAGACAATAACAAATTTAAAATTCAAATTTCTGTCAAAATATTTATCCTACATATTTTATTATATTTTTCCTTTTAAAACACAGCTCTTTTGCTTTACAAATGCAAAATCTTAGATTTGTACATTAATAAATATGACTAATGAATTTTCAAATAAATTTTCCGGTTAATACCCCCTTAAATATATTATCTTAAATGATTGCAGTAGATTTGTTAACAACAATAGTAACATAAGCAATGTGTCACGTCCGTAAGTTCAGAACGAGGAGAAGTTACACAAATACGATTCAGGCCTGCGACAGGCGGGACGACCTGACGGTGTGAACTCGCCACCCACGGGTGTGCTGGCGACTGGTGCAGGTCCGTACAATGTGAACTATAACAGATTAAAAACTAAGCTTAGAAAACTAGTAACAGTGCACTGCCCTAAAAAGAGCGGCACATGTTTCATTGCATTACCATTTAAATAAAAAAATAAGTAAATAAACATCAACCCAACTAATGAATATGGTAATAAGCAACTTAACCACTGGGCAGGGTAGCTCTCTGATTACAGGAATGAGAAACCCAATAAGCCTTATGCACCCCCAAAATAATTGACAAACAATTACTTGTACTAATTATGCAGTAGGAACAGTCATTACACACTGTTTTGAAACGGAAGAAAATTCAAACTCGCTGACTTCTAACATGTTTTCCAGTACAACAACAGCCATATGTAACGAATCGGGCAGCTGTTACTAACGTAAACTCCACTATTTCAAATAGTTAAGCAACCGAGTCCTAGATGTCAAACTTTCTTTACCAGGTGCCCGTAACAATTACAGCGGAAATGTACATTTTTATTTTAGCAGAATACCATAGGAAATCTCAGTGCGGGTCAACTAATAACCCCAGTAAAATATTTTACAAATACTTAAGTACACTGAAGCGCCAAAGAATATGTTATAGGCATGTATATTCAGGTGCAGAGAGATATAAACGGGCAGAATACGGCGCTGCGGTCGGCAACGCCAGTATAAGATAAGTGTCTGGCGCAGTTGTTACTGCTGCTACAATGGCAAGATTTAAGAGGGTTTCAACGTGTTGTTATAGTCGGCGCAAGCGCAATGCTACACAGCATCTCCGAGGTAGCGATGAAGTGGGGATTTTCCAGTACGACGATTTCACGAATGTACCGTGAATATCAGGTATCCCGTAAAACATCAAATTCGGGAAAAGATCCTGCAAGAACGGGACCAACGACTACTGAAGAGAAGCATTCAGCGTGACAGAAGTGCAAACCTTCCACAAATTGCTGTCGATTTCAATGCTGGGACATCAACGAGTGTCAGCGTGCGAAGCATTCAACGAAACATCATCGAAATGGCTTTCGGAGCCGAAGGCCCACGTGTTCCCTTAATGACTGCACAACACAAAGCTTTACGTCTCGCCTGGGCCCATCAACACCGACGTTGGACTGTTGATGACTGAATATATGTTGCATGGTCGGACGAGTCTCCTTTCAAGTTGTATCGAAGGGATGGACGTGTAAGGATATGGAGACAACCTCATGAATCCATAGACCCTGGCCGGCCGAGCGGTCCTAGGCGCTACAGTCTGGAACCGCGCTGCTGCTGCGGCCGCAGGTTCGAGTCCTGCCTCGGGCATGGATATGTGGGATGTCCTTAGGTTAGTTAGGTTTAAGTAGTTCTAAGTCCAGGGGACTGATGACCTCAGATGTTTAGTCCCATAGCGCTTAGAGCCATTTGAACCATAAACCTTGAATGTCGACAGGAGACTGTTCAAGCTGGTGGAGGCTGTGTAATGGTGCGGGACGTACGCAGTTGGAGTGATGTGGGATTCCTGATACGTCTAGATACGACTCTGACCGGTGACACTTACGTAAGGATCCTGTCTGATCACCTGCGTCCATTCATATCCATTGTGCATTCCGACGGACTTGGGCAATTCCAGCAGGACAATGCGACGCCCCACACGTCCATAACTGCTACAGAGTGGCTCCAGGAACACTGTTCTGAGTTTAAACACCTCCGCTGGCCACCAAATTCCACAGACATGAACATTATTACATTGCGGATTCATGGACAGCCCTGCAGGACTCATGGTGTCAGTTCTCTCCAACACACTTCAGACACTAGTCGAGTCTACGCCACGTCGTGTTGCCGCACTTCTGCGTTCTCGCGTGGGTCCTACACGATATAAGGCAGGTGTACCAGTTTCTTCGGGTCTTCAGTGTAAAATGGTCACAATAAAAGGCACTCCCATGAAGTTAGACTTCACTGCATTCAAAAGGAAGAACACAGTTCAGCCGTCAGCATGGTCCACTTTAAGCCACACGAAATATGATCAAGTTCTGATTAATGTAAGTCCACTAGCTCTGTAACTCAGACCACGCAGCTTCCACACATTTCACAAACAGTTGCGACTAACGTCTGTAATCAAACAGAGTTGCTTCCATTAAGGTAAACTTCAATTCCCTCGGAGCGAACCCCCATAAAGAGCGAACATAGCAGACCTTCCGGGAAGGAGAAAGTAGTCGCAGCACTACGACTTTGAGAAAACAAGGCTCAGAAGCCACAGAAAGAATCTCACCAAAATATCTGATGACTCGGTCGCTGAGTGGGACTCAAAATCTCCACATGCTCGGCACAGGAGATTTTCTTAACGGGATGGATGAGGTCTGCACTCTGCAAAAGCCGTTTACTATCAGCTCCAGACAGTGCCCGGCCCCGCAAGTGCGCACCTACCAATTAGCCCCCCCCCCCCCCCCTACCACCCAGTTCTAACTGTCAGCGTTCATGCTGTTCATCGCATGCAGAACCACCAAATATCGTGCCCCACTATCGCGCTCTTGCGATCAACTGCTCGATGCGAGGCAGCACGGCTCATTTACTACAGGAAGTTCCAAATATAGCCATTGGTATTAACATAGTTTCTACTGAGGTGTAGAATTCCAAAGACACATGAAGGACAGCTAGCACGTTGCAGTATTTAAAAAATATATATATTGTTATGGATGCTATAATACTGGAAAGCGAAGGCATTACTACCAACCTGCTAAAACACAATAGTTGTACACATAAACCCTGCAATATTATTAGTTTGTGTCGATGCTACAAAACATGTAAATACAATCAAGCAAGAACGTTGATCGTGGATGAGGTTCACCAAGGCTCCCAGGAATAATAAAAAGGCATGTAATTCTTGCAATATTAGTGATAGACAACACTATAAGACTCGTAAACGGAAACGGAGTATATATACACTTCCCCGCCACCAAAATGAGATTGAGCAATGGTCACATCGCAGCAAAAAAGAGCTATTTCTACTTACCAAGTTCACGACTCACAGGAGTCAGAACACCTCTCCCATGACACGATTAAATGTGGTCATAGAGAGCAGCAGCGTTCCTGCTCCATCTTTCGACAAGCCTCCGAAATAGTTTACGATGAGATGCTGCTAACACCACCACCGCAGCTGACACAGCAGCCGACATCAACGCTGTGTGCCCGCAGTCAGCCCTGGAAATACTAGCCAGACTTTGGGCATCTAGCACCTTTCCTGCAAGCCCAGGGGAGTACCAACGTCTCATTGGCTCCAAATAACCGTGGGGAAACATGCAATACAAACTAATAACTTGGGGAATCACCGACCTGTGTTTATTGTGCTACCAGTAAGGGTCAAGAAATTCCTGTTCCTACACCAGCGATCGGGGTGTCCAGAACACTGAGGCCCACTCTGCGGCAGTTAAGAAGAGGCATCAGAGCAGGACTCACACACCAGCAACGGCGTCTCTAATCGCAAGAAGTCGATGCTCAATAAGGCTATCAGTGCGTCACTTGTAGAAAATGCAAAGCACTCAGCGAACTGACTCTTCCTGCCGGACGGAGTGGCCGAGCGGTTCTAGGCGCTACAATCTGGAACCGCGCGTTCGCTACGGTCGCAGGTTCGAATCCTGTCTCGGGCATGGATGTGTGATGTCCTTAGATTAGTTAGTTTTAAGTAGTTCTAAGTTCTAGGGGACTGATGACCTCAGCAGTTAAGTCCCATAGTGCTCAGAGACATTAGAACCATTAGAAACTTCCTGGCAGATTAAAACTGTGTGCCCGACCGAGACTCGAAGTCGCGACCTTTTCCTCTCGAGGGCAAGTGCTCTACCATCTGAGCTACCCAAGCATGACTGACGACCAGTCGTCACAGCTTTAATTCCTCCAATTCCTCGTCTCTGACCTTCCAAACTTCACAGAAGTTCTCCTGCAGACCTTGCAGAACTAGCGCTGCTGGAAGAAAGGACATTGCAGAGACATGGCTTAGGTACAGCCTATTCTTTCTTCCAGGAGTGCTAGTCCTGCAATGTCTGCACGAGAGCTTTTGTGAACTTTGGAATGTAGGAAACGAGGTACTGGTGGAGTTAAAGCAGTCAGGACAGGTCGTGAGTAGTGCTTGGGTACCTCAGATGGTAGAATATTTGTCAGGGCGGGAAGAAAAGGTCCCGAGTTCGAGTCTCTATCTGGCACACAGTTTTAATCTGCCAGGGAGTTTTATGTCGGCACACACTCCGCTGCAGAGTGAAAATGTCGTTCTGGAAACACCCCGCTGGCTCTGGCTAAGCCATGTCTGCGCAATATCCTTCCTTCCATGAGTGCTAGTTCTAAGGTCTGCAGGAGAGCTTCTGTGAAGTTTGGAAGTTAGGAGACGAGTTACTGACGAAATTAAGGCTATGAGAACGGGTCGTGTGTCGTGCTTGGTGAGCTCAGATATTAGAACACTTGCCCACAGAAGGCAAAGGTCCCGAGTTCGAGTCTCGGTCCGGCACAGAATTTTAATCTGCCAGGAAGTTTCATATCAGCACACAATTTGCTACAGCACGAAAATTTCATTCTGGAGGCAGCGAACTCTTCATGAATGAAAAACGTTCTAAAATTATTTCGTATTATATATCTCTCTAAATACCGAGAGCTACAGCAGCAATGAGATACTACTAACGGTAGTGCAGTTTACCTATGCAGCGAGATTTTATTAAGTCGACTGTACTAAGAAAATCGTTTGGAGACAAATATGCAGCAACTTTTGTTGAATTTACCATCTTGATGGGGCCATTGAAATTGCATTTTGGATACATTTGCAGTGATAAATTGCGATCCATGTACCACAAGACAGCCACACCGTTTCCTACGAAGAAGGAAAAAAAGAGTTATGACCAACCTATTTATTGTATAACATTGCTGTTAAAGCTTTGTAGCAGTGAATTTTTGTTGCTTGCGTACAAGCTGAAAGACACTCATTAATAAGTAGAAGACTTCTCCCAAAACCAGTTACGTAATGCTGGACTTTTACCGGTAGGGCCAGTCATCACGCTCTTTCATGAGAGTTGTATTGAAAACTGACAATGACAGCCTAAGTTAGATAAGTGAAAAATTAGGACTCATACTGATAGGCGTTTCCTCTCAAGATCTGTATTTGTGAGTAACACAAGCTACGCTGCGGAATATGTCTGTGTGCGTTCTAAAAAATTTAACTCATCTTGTGACCTAGAGTTCGGAAAAAAGCATTAAAAAGTCTCATACAAGACTCATCTGTGAAGTGTGTGTTCCTGCCAGACATAGCTGCGAGCGCATAATAAAGCGTATCCCAGTCTAGGTGCGACAGCAAGGACTGGAGCAGATTGGCTAGAAAACAAATGCCAGTATCGTTGTTTCGTGTGAAATCGATTTCTTCGTTAAAAATGTTGTCTTATAGTACATAGGTTTATAAACCATTATAGACATGATTGGCTTTTCTGAAGCGGAGTATCGAGGTACGGTATTGCATCTTGCTGTTGTGCTACTGAATAATCCATTAAAACCACAGTCTCTCATAAAATGTGCATATGCAACTAACAATATAACACGCACTGCATTTTTTTGAGTTCTGGCAGTAAAAAGACATCGTGATCACTCGATAAAAGCTTTTATCTCATATTACTTCCCCAGCAGACAAATTTCAAAACGATCTTAGGACTACATATAAGGAAACTTTAGTAGGCAACTGTCTAATTCTGCTCAACACACATTGCCTCATTTACGTATCAGGAAGCCAGTCAAGCCATCTAGAGATGTATACAGTTTATCTTTGCAGATTTATTGTCAGTAGAATTTTCCTTATTCTAAAGTGTAACAAATAAAAGAAAGGAAAAGTATAAGGTGGCGTGTTCTCCTGACTTTTATATCTTACATATTCTGACCTCATCATCGTATTCTTCGTATCAAAACGTTTCATTCGAGCCCAAACTCAATTCGGTGGAGTCAATTTCACATATTTCCATTTTAACTGATATGCAAATCTAATAAATAGATCGTAAGTGCACACCAAGATTAAAAAATCGAGGCTGGCATACACAAACATTCAAGACACGACAGCCACAGGAATCTTTGTTCGGTGGAGGCAATCAGTCCACTGGAATGTCCATAGGAGGGTGAGTTAGCATGCAGCTGCACTGACCAGCAGATCACCCAGGGACCAAAACGGTTATTTTGCCAGAGAAAAGGAATAATGGCCTGCGTGTTCACCTTAAAAGCTAAACCCGCAGGTATTGTTTGGGAGAGCTCCAGCATACACGTCTTTTGATGGACCTAGTGTGCAGTTTCAGAGTTCTCACAGGTGGACAGCAAACGCCTAATGCTATATAACGCTATATATTTCCGTATTGGTCTTCTTAAATGGAGTGGCATTCTCCTGTTTGTGAGAGTAACGCTGATTGGTGGACTATTTCTGACGCAATGAGCTGGAGGAGTAAGGGAAAGACAGCGGATGACATACCCTTTCACTTTGTGTGCGGAGAGGGGTCGTTCCGGTGACACTCTTGAAGCGGGAACACATAGCGGGAGCGAGTGCGCCGTGCGTGTATGCAGAGAGCAAGGAACAAAGTCTCTACTCAGTACTGCACTGAGAGAGCACCTCTGTCACTAGCGAATCGGAGTGATACTCTAGATTGAGTCGCTCGTGATTAAGCAATTGTTCACTGTGTTGGCTGCAACACTTAATGTAGTTAGCGCCAGTGGCATCGCGGTGGACTGGTTATCTGACCAGTGTACCACACCAATAGTTAGACTAGGGGCAGATAGGAGTCCCTGACTTCATGAAGGCGTAGTGAGAGTTCAATTGGCGAAGGTTAATCCAGAAAGAAAGAGACAGTTTTGTTATTTTTCAGCGGCGAACCACGCAGGCAGCAGTCATCACAGCTCACGGTATTGTGCACTACAGCGTAGGCGAGCCCTATCTTTCCTCCACTAGAAATAACATACTTCATTCATGTCACTCCATTACATTTCTCACACAACAGCCTCGACCGTAGTTAGAAAAATTCAGTCGGATAATTATTAAAGTTGAGTAGGCGCGGCTCTCAGCCATTCTGCCGAGTAAATAACATTCTTAAAGAACAGGGATAAAAGAGCTTTGTCACACTTAGTATATTAATTTCATTAACAGGATTCCTATCCATAAGAGGTAACCTCCTATTCCGAAAAGAACCTGGAAATTTGTGTATCAGTTTATAAATAAAAGTTTCACTTGATTTTCTCAGATTTTGCAATAAATAATATTTTCCATTAGTTTAATGTTTTTTTACACTAACTAGCAATACGCCAGTACCCAAGTATCCCACTAGTTATGCAAGAAAATAGAATATTTTTGTGTCTTTTCCTTACAGCAGACGACACCAGAAGATATTTATTGCTGAAAGTTTTTCAGGCATTTCTTTTTGGTACGTTAGGGGCGTCTGTCTGACTTCTGTAGTTGTCTGGGGTGGAAATTGCTTCCTGCAGGAGCCAAAGGGTGCCTGTCAGATCAATCTGTTGTGCAACACGTCAAAATAACACCCACACATATATGAAAGAAAAGAAGCCTTTGTGAATGTATTGTAGCATATACTGATGTGGTTACGACAAATAAATACCAAAGCTGTAAGCATCGCTGCTTGGTAGCTCATGTAACCGACTTCCAGGTTACGTAATTACAAATATTGTAGACCCATCGACATATCTTTATAGCCAGTTGTCATCACTGATTACTTGGAGTGTATCTACATCCACAAAAGTAAGAAGTATTTATATTAATTCTTTGGAAACATTGTTTTAGATCCCATATGAGTTTATCTAAGTAATCGTAAATGTTAGGACAAACACAAGAGTATTGGTTAACATAGCAATATGACAAACAAGAACAAAATGAGTACGTCGTTCTTGACATTATTCACGCTAGTAGCAAGAACATTCGGATGAAGTTCATGAGACAACACTGCCAGTCACGTGATACTGTGGTCATAGTCTCTAAACCTCTAAACGTGATTAGACTTTCAATCCATTTACACTATGGGTACGCCACAGCCATGGGAGTGAGACTTCTGTCCAGCAATGGCAAGCAACTTGCACAGTTCTATTTTACACACCAAAAACACATACTTAGCGGAGTACATCTATTGAAGTATCTGCGCCGATGTCTTTAGAAAAAGAGACATGCCACTCCCAAATCCGACAACCATATGGAAAGACGTGGTAATGCAACAATTAGCATGGATGACTTTGATTTTGCTTGAAGCAGAAATAAGATGTGCATTTTGAAGGAAAACAAAAACACGCACACACACAAATTGTAGACTTAGGTCCACACTCCGGCGCTTATGTTATGCACCCTGTGCAGGAATATCAAACGTCTCAGAAAACGTTAATTTGTATGAGCATATACCAACACCATAAGTTTGCGTAATCAAGTTCCTCCTCAAATAATTGAAAATCTAGCTATGTAGATAATGTTTTGCATTAGACCCCCTAAGGCTCAAACTCAATTTAATCGAAGATTCATTTAAAATACATCTGGGCAAGGACCCCATATATCAGCACTTTCTGTCATACCCTCTAAGTGTAGATGTAATTACACACTATTTGTGTGTGTTTGTGTGTGTGTGTGTGTGTGTGTGTGTGTGTGTGTGTGTGTGTGTGTGTGTATGTATGTGTGTTATAGAAAGTGGTTAATAGGTTATTTAAATAGTAATAATAATAATAATAACATACGACGGTAAAATGTTAAACAGAGGATGTCGACAGGAGATTGTACCATGCTAGACAGAACTACCAGACAACTCTGGCGATTCAGCCGAGACGTAACCTACCACAATGTGGCAGTGAGATATGAAGCAGTATCTGCACTGACCCCATATTCGACCAGCCTTCGCCGACGTTTGTATGCTCTCCTCCAAAACAATCAACTGTATATGTATCAGAAACAGTAAATTTCTCACAACCGATACTGCTGGGAAAAACGATCGAAAAACTTATTAAATATATGACAAATAGTTTTAAAAATTAAACAAATCACTGAGAAATCATATTAGATGCTAATCTAAGAAATGAAGATAAAAATTATGGAATCCATGTGTATCACTTTACGCTGCATATATATTTTTACAATCCCAAATACAATAGACTTGCAAGTAGCATGTATTGGGTGGAGAATACCACAGCATTCACAATAAAATAACGATGCCGTTTCCTCAAGCATATGAAACTAGTGTGAGTGTGACAATGTCGTCTTACGTTATCATGTCCCTCTCTAGAATGCTCCGTCTTTCCACTAATGAAGCATCTGTGGCATCACTCCCTCTCTTATATCTAGTTGCTGAACCTCCTCTCTACTGATTAGCTCATCTGTATGAGGTTTCTTTTTAATGTCTAAGTGTATGTGTGATGTCATGTCTCTACCTTTGTCCCTCTGCATAAATAACAAACTTCATTCATTACTTTTTCCAAGGATGGTTTGCGAGCTCTCTCTGTCACCCTTAGTGCACATCTCACAGTCAATTTACGGACGATGGTGCTGTGATTCTAATAGTGCTCTCTTCCTTGTAACTTTCTAGGAAAGTATCCAAGAGATATCCAGACACTTTGGTTTAGTGCTTATGTCAAAAAATTTCAGCTACTTCCTAAGTGCAAATACAGATACCTCCTACTACCATTACCTGATTTTACCGCCTTTTGACATTTTTTACCGCTTCCCACACGTTTCCTTGTTTTCCACATTCCACATTCCACATTCCAGATGTTCAAGTGTTGTGGGGTAGATTGCTGACCCTTCTCTGTTGTAAACACGCACGCACACTTACTTTACTTCGTGTGTTGCCTTCCCACATTGTTCCACGCATGCGCTGGAGGCTTTGTCAGACGCTGCAATGCTTACTGTTCCAGTGTCTGTTCGTCATAAGTAAATCAGTGCGGATACAGACGTTTATTGATTTTATTGCTAGTGTTTAGAATATGAACAATTCTAGTGACAGTAAATCTGAGAATGCAAAGAACAACTGTACATCTCTAGAGGGCTTGACTGTCTTGCTGGTAGAAATGTAGAACTAACTACACCTTCCTGATAAGTAAATGAGGCGACGTGTGTCAAGCTGGCTTAGATCATTATCTATTAAAATTTTCGTATGTGTAGTCCTCATGGCGTTCTGCAGTTTCTCTATTGGGAAGTAATACGAGATAAAAATTTTGATCATGTCGTCACGACGTTATTCTACTGATGTGACTCCAAAAATCAATACAAAAGTGCTATAATTTTAGTTAGATGTTCACACACTGTGGCAGACTGGGTTTAACGCAATATTCCTTAATAGCAGGGTGCAATACCATTCCTAGACACTTTTCTTAAAAAAAGATGGTCAGGACTTACAATAGTTTATAAAATTATGCAATGTACACCTGTAGCTGTAATGTGGAAATCTATTACGCACAAAACAGCGATACTGCCATCAGTCGGCCGGGGTGGCCTGCGGTTCTAGACGCTACAGTTTGAAACCGCGTGACCGCTGCGGTCGCAGGTTCGCATCCTGCCTCGGACATGGATGTGTGTGCTGTCCTTAGGTTAGTTAGGTTTAAGTAGTTCTAAGTTCTAGGGCACTCATGACCTCAGAAGTTAAGTCCCATAGTGCTCAGAGCCATTTGAACCAATTTTACTGCCATCAGTTTCTTAGTCGACCCAATGGTAATTTATCACGTAGCCAAAACGAGTAGTTAATGACCCCATCATTACATCGGCAAACATGACACAAGTTAATGCACATTTCCCTCTGAAAGTTTTTTCTTAGTTCGTTGTAGTTGTCGTCGTCGTCGTCGTCGTCGTCGTTGTTGTTGTTGTTGTTGTTGTGTAAGAAGATTCTGGCTTTGCTCGTCGGGTCTCATTGCTGGCAGTCGTGATGTTCAACTTCTACAGCATTTTTGGCTGCTTACTAGCTGTCGAGTTTGAATTTCATAAGCTACACGGTTAGCGACAGTATCATATCTGGTTTCTACCAGAGTCGCACACAAAATGAATGTTTTCCTTTTTAATTTTGCAATAGTATATTGAGTATGTTGGGTAGAAGTGGTATCCACCATTTCACCTTGGCTTTTGTGAGAAATAAGGTCAGTGGTGATAGTTATTATCTTCATCAAGGGGCAGTCGAACGAAAACCGAACATCCAACACAGCGGGACCATGTAATGGCTACATTCAGAAGTGTGTTAATACCTTTATCACATTGGGAAACGAGACGATGAATTCCTGTTTCATAGAATGCCGATGATATAGCTGTCCTGGCTGAAAGTGAAGAAGATCTTGTAGTCCTACTGAATAGAATGGATAAAGTTATGGGCGAAGAATATAATATGAGAATTAATAAAGCAAAAACAAAAGTAATGGCATGCGACAAAGAAGATCAAGTGAAAGTGCAAGTTCATGTAGGCAATGAACTCCTTGAACAAGTTGATAAATTTACTTATCTGGGCAGTAATATTACCAGGGATGGAAGGAGCAAGGCAGAAGTGAGAAACTGGGTGTTGTGTGACGTCCTTAGGTTAGTTAGGTTTAAGTAGTTCTGAGTTCTAGGGCACTGATGACCATAGATGTTAAGTCCCATAGTGCTCAGAGCCATTTGAACCAGAAGTGAGAAGTAGAATAGCTCAAGCAAAGGCTGCTTTTAACAAGAAGAAAACATATTAACATCTAAGAGCATCAACCTTGAGATCAGGAAAAGATTTTTGGAATCATATGTGTGTAGTGTGGCATGCTATGGTATGGGTGTGAAACATGGACTCTCGGGACAGAGGAAGACCAGAAGCTAAATTCTTTTGAAATGTGGTGCTATAGACGCATGCTCAAAATCAAATTTATCGACAAGGTCACAAACGAAGTGGTTCTGGAAAGAGCAGGTGAGAAGAGAAGCTTCTGGAGTTTCATTGTTAAACGAAGAGTGCAATTTACAGGCCATCTTTTAAGACATAAAGGACTCCTGAACACAATCATAGAGGGATATGTCGAGCGAAAAAGACCAAGACGACTGAGGTACATGGATCAAATCGTGAAAGATGTGGGATGTAACACCTATAAAGAAATGAAGAGAAAAGCTGAAAGACGCACAGAATGGAGACAAGCTGCCACTGTAGCTGTTGCAAACCAATCCTTGGATTGACCACTACAGAAGAAGAAGAATGCGGTCGGCCGCTGATGGATGCACAACCACACACACTCTTGCACTTCCTCGCCTGACTGAAACTGACGCCCGGGCATGTTCCAATGTTCAAATGTGTGTGAAGTCTTATGGGACTTAACTGCTAAGGTCATCAGTCCCTAAGCTTACACACTACTTAACCTAAATTATCCTAAGGACAAACACACGCAGCCCTGCCCGAGGGAGGACTCGAACCTCCGCCGGGACCAGCCGCGCAGTCCATGACTGCAGCGCCCTAGACCGCTCGGCTAATCCCGCGCGGCCCGAGCATGTCTTTGTTCAAGTCACCAAAGATGCGAAAACCACATGGCGAAAGACCCGGGCTGTACGGAGGACGTCGCAGTGTTTCCCAATTAAATCGCTGAAATGTAGCCTTCGTCTGACGAGCAGTGTGGGGACAGGCGTTATCGTGCCAAACGATGATTCGTATCAACAGCATTCCTGGGAGTTTTCACTTTATGGCGCATCGCAGTTCATGGTTAGTGTCTTCACAGCGCTGTGCATTGATTGTGGTTCCACGCTCGAGGATCACTAAGACCTGAGGGCCCCTGCAGTCGCAGGAGATCATCATCACCTTACGAGAACTTGTGTGAACGCCTTGAATTTTTTTGGCGGGGGAGATGTAAGATTTCTTCTGGCTGTGCCATTTGCCCTCGGACTGAGATCGCAAAAGTATGGCATTGTATATATGGATATTTTTTACATGTCTCAACAGCGAACAGTTTTATCATGCGGATCTGTAATAATAACGATCAGTACGTCGAAGTATGTTTTCATTTTGCTGCTGTAAGACAACACTAAAAGAAAATTTTACCACTGTCAGCCATTTTCAAAGCTGTCAGTGGCTCAGAAGAGTACTCAATATCCATCAAAAATTTTTAACCAGTTGTCAAGTAATACTAATTGTCAGATAGGTAGCAAAGCAAGTTTGCTAACAGAAAAAAAATAAGAAGTCCTAGTTTTATATGTTGTTGCCTGAGTAGTACTGAAAAACGTAAATGTTGACTAACGTGAAAACTAATCATGTTTAACTATGCTGTAAAGTGACTCCTTCAATATCGTTTCGATAAAAAAAAGTCATTAAAACGATTTATGGTATAGGTACGTAACTAACTATATCTATATAAACGATTTTGGAGACAATCTTAGCAGCCGTCTTCGGTTATTTTTGCAGATGACGCTGTCGTTTATCGACTAATAAAGTCATCAGAAGATCAAAACAAACTGCAAAACGATGTAGAAAATATATCCGAATGGTGCTAAAAGTGACAGTTGACCCTAACTAACGAAAAGTGTCAGGTCATCCACATGAGCGCCAAAAGAAACTTATAAAACTTCTGTTACACGATAAGTCAGTCTAATCTAAAAGCCGCAAAGTCAACTAAATACCTAGGTATTAAAATTACGGACAACTTAAATTGGGAAGAACACATAGAAAATGTTGTGGGGAAGGCTAACCAAAGACTGCGTTTTATTGGCAGGACACTTAGAAAATTTAACAGACCTACTAAGGAGACTGCCTACAATACGCTTGTCCGTCCTCTATTAGAATAATGCTGCGCGGTTTGGGATCTTTACCAGATAGGACTGACAGAGTACATCTAAAAAGTTCAAAGAAAGGCAGCACGATTTGTATTATCGCGAAATATGGGAGAGAGTGTCACAGAAATGATACAGGATTTGGGCCGGACATCATTAAAAGAAAGGCGTTTTTCGTTGCGACGGAATCTTCTCACGAAATTCCAATCACCAACTTTCTACTCCGAATGCGAATATACCGACCTACATAGGTCAGAGCTCGTACGGAAAGATACAGGTGCTCATTCTTTCCGCCCGCTGTACGAGATTGGAATAATAGAGAATTGTGAAGGTGGTTGGAACGACCCTCTGCCAGGCACTTAAATGTGATTTGCAGAGTATCCATGTAGATGTAGATGTAGATGTACTTTTTATTTTACTTGTACATCCATACTCCGCAAGCCACCTGACGGTGTGTGGCGGAGGGTACCTTGAGTACCTCTATCTGTTCTCCCTTCTATTCCAGTCTCGTATTGTTCGTAGAAAGAAAGATTGTCGGTATGCCTCTGTGTGGGCTCTGATCTCCCTGATTTTATACTCATGGTCTCTTCGCGAGATATACGTAGGAGGGAGCAATATACTGCTTGACTCCTCCTTGAAAGTATGTTCTCGAAACTTCAACAAAAGCCCGTACCGAACTACTGAGCGTCTCTCTTGCAGTCTTCCACTGGAGTTTATCATCTCCGTAACGATTTCGATATTACTAAATGATCCTGTAACGAAGCGCGCTGCTCTCCGTTGTATATTCTCTATCTCTTCTATCAACCCCATCTGGTACGGATCCCACACCGGTGAGCAGTATTCAAGCAGTGGGCCAACAAGTGTACTGTAACCTACTTCCTTTGTTTTCGGACTGCATTTCCTTAGGATTCTTCCAATGAATCTCAGTCAGGTATCTGTTTTACCGACGATTAATTTTATATGGTCATTCCATTTTAAATCACTCCTAATCCGTACTCCCAGATAATTTATGGAATAACTGCTTCTAGTTGCTGACCTGCTATATTGTAGCTAAATGATAAAGGATCCTTCTTTCTATGTATTCGCAGCACATTACACTTGTCTACATTGAGATTCAATTGACATTCCCTTCACCAAGAGTCAATTCATTGCATATACACCTGCATTTCAGTACAATTTTCCATTGTTACAACCTCCCGATATACTACAGCATCATCCGCAAGAAGTCTCAGGGAACTCAGTGAACTTCCGACGTTATCCAAAAGGTCACTGAAAATGACAAGCTACATTCTGACACACTTCCTGTACGTTTTAAATTAACTGTCACTTTCATTAGTTTTAGGACTGATTTTGTATTTTCTGGAGTAATCACAGGATCTATAAAGTTAATTTCTTGAACTTAAAAGGTAGATTTTCCGACATAAATTCTAAAATCAAAATCGTTCAAACAGGACAGTCAAATGTTGAATGTCTTCTTCTCGGCAGCTTCCCGCTATCAGTATGTCATATAGATATGCAAAACGGAAATCTAAGTCTCTTAAAACTCAATTAATACATTTTTGGTAGGCACTGGGTGCATTTGTGAAGCCAAACGACATGGAATTGAATTCATGAAGTCTAAAGATAATGGGATTAGGTAACATGCTTTCAGGGTATCAACTTTAGAGAATAGTTTGTTGCCCAAAAGGATTGAATTTACATAATTTATGTGAGGAAGTGACTCCATAAATACAGCACTGACCATCTGGCTTCTCTACAATGCGCACAGTACTAGCCCACTCGGATTTAGGAGGGCTAGTTATGCATGGCGTCCCAGAAGCCCTTCTCTGGTTACAAACATACATAACGCAGAAAGTAGGACGGATAGACATGTACATTTTATTTTGAAGTGGAAGTAACATATTTAAGTTTTTTGTGTACAGACACAGTTAATGAATTTCGACGTGTGCTGCTTTCGTTGCCCGAAAGATATTCAGGCGAATTTACTCCCCTGTATTGATCAACGCTTCGCAAGAGATACTTACTATGACGTCAGTAATTCTGTGGCTTAATGTTGCCACGTCGTTCAGTGGTGTTTGGTAAACAATGTTCCTGACGTAACTCCGAGAGAATGTCGGGTGATCATAGAGGCCAGTTGATGGGAGCAGGACCTCCACACCCGATCCCCAGAAATCTTGCATCCAAATAGGCACAAAGATCTAAGCCCCAGTAAGATGGCGCACTATCTTGTTGGAAAATTAACTCTATAATGTACTGAATATGTGGCACAGCAAATAACATCAACATATCTAGATGGGTATTGGCTGTGATTGTCATTCCACTGAAGAAAAAAATGTCCTACGATTTTATAGTGTACAAGACCGCACGACATGTTCAGTTTAGAGCTGTCTCTGACGGTTTCAAATACACCGTGGGGCTCTCGGACTCTCACATCCCAGCACATAGTCGGTTGAAAGCACCATTCAAACGAAATGTAGCCTCATAAGAGAATGTAGAAGGTTTCAGATAATCATCATCTTCCTCAATTTCTGCCAGCGTAGCAACACCTAAGTCATAACGAGTGATGTAAAGCATTGGTTGCAGGGACTGCACTAGCTGGAGTTTGTACGCAGAGAAAAGAAGTTGTTTATGCAGGATGCGGTGCACTGATGTCTTCACAACCTGCAACTTTTGTGAAGCTCTGCGGACTGACTTCTTGTGAATTCTCACGAGGGCATCTCTCACTCTCTGAAATGCCTGCACACTAGGTCAAAGTCGGCCTGATCTAGGGAGATCACAGACGCTCCCTGTTTACTTAAACTTCGCAAACCACATAGTGATGCTTTTAACATCTGCTGGCTCTCTATGAAATGCTGTGTGGATTTTTCTCTGGACTATTTCTGGTGACTGTATTTTGTGATACCAGATCACACTGGCCTTTGCCCTGCCTTGAGAACATGTTGTTCGCAAATGTTGTGTGATTCCTCTGGGCCGTGTAACAAAGTAATAGTAAATATAATATGTACCAAATGCTTGGATATGTCACATGCTATCCAAGACAAAAATGTATTTATGTGTCATATTTTATGCCTTATCTACGTTCTCACTCACCGAAATACTTTGGGACACCCAGACTCATTAGAAAGTAGAAGTCTTGTTTACCCAAGTTTAATTTATACCCATCTAACCTGCTGGTTGCAATATAATGTTTATGACCATGCTTAATTTCTCCCGGCGTAAGGGTGGGTTTTGTCAGGTAATTCTTTACATTGTTCAGTATGCATGGCGTGAATTAACAGAACCAGACAAATCAACAGTATACTGGAAAGCAGCGACATGCATCTGAGTATTACTGTCAACTAATGATTTGTTTCTCAGGTCTGTTAATAAACCAAACTGACAAAGAAAGGCAGCCCCAAATACACATCTTGTTGTATTTGCTACAAAAAAGGCCAGTTAAAACTGCGTTTATAAACTAAATTAAGATTTAATAACTTTGTTCCGCATATTTTAATCTCAGTCCCATTTTCATCGCGAAGTTTTTAGCCTGCATCATTGACCTTATCCATGAGACACGCTGTTATAACGGAAACATCAGCATCGCAATCAAACAGGAAACGTATCCATGAAGTTTTATCTCTAACAAACAATCGATAATGGTGGCCTGGTACAACCGTCACGGCAGAACGCTCAGCCGTTACTAATTTGAGTTCCCCTCATTTATTCATCGACGAGTTTGGACGCACTTCTCAGGTCTGCAGTTCGAGCCGTAACGAAAATGAAAGTAGTAGTACTTTCCTGAAGTATTGTGTCTCGGATAGAAGCAGCCTCTGTTACGGAAACGTCATTGCGATTGATGCTGTCGCTCCCTAGATCTGGATTTTAGGAGTTAATTTCCAGGAACTTCGATCCTTGTCAGAAGGTCTTTCACTGATATAAAAGGATTACACGTCACAAGGGACACCTACGATGAAGGTAATTGAAGTCTCTGAGTGCTTCAGATTTCCGTCATCTGATCAGCGATTTGCGATAGATCGTCCACATTTTCTTCGGAAATAATTAAAATATTTCGGTAGGTATCAGGAACTCTGTCTAGCCAGAGTGTCCTCAAAATGTTATCTGAAACGTTTGTTCCACCATAACCTTTCATTTTCCAAATTGACTGACCGTGTTTCAGTTCACTAATCTTTAATCTGCTAGCTACTTTCTTACTTTGACGTTCTTTACTTTCCTTGAAATTTGCTAACAGCCTTTCTTTACCTTATAAATGTTGGTAGCTTTCGTCTCTGTGCACGATAACCCAGATATTTTCGACAAATCGGTGCTTTAATAGTGTTAACAAGTAATTGAATTTCGTTATTTCAGTTTTTAGTGGCACGTGTATGCGATCTGGGCAATAAAGAATTGCAAAGAATCGTTGCGTTTAAAGAATGTCCGAAGCCGGGCTGATTCAATAGCGAAAGGTGCTCTCAGAGCACATGAAAAAACCTTTACATCAAAGAGACTGAGCTGAATCATATTATAGTAATAATAATGTTGTCATTATCAAGTACGTCTTCCTCTGAACTTGACACATTATCGCCCAGCCCAAACCCCTGAAGACAGATACTTGAAATTTCGAGAGGGTGTCATACTGCAGATGTCGTCTAAGAAAGGATTTTTGAAAATCCCGACTTTGATGGGGTGCCACAGAGTTTTTTAAAAATATGTCACTATTAAAACAAATTTTAAGCTGGGCATACGAAATTTGGTATTTAGTTTCTCGGCCTGAAGTAAGGAAACAGATATTTCAGTATTTTTAGAAATTGAACCCCTGTGGGGTACAGTAGTTGGTGAATATCTTTAAAAATAAATCGTTGTTAAAGAACTGCTAGGGTATTTTTAAAGCTAAATCTGTGAAAAAACTGTTTCACTTCTCGGTTAGAAATAAAAAATACCTGTTTCACTTCACGGTTAGAAATAAAAAATACCTGTTTCAGTGGTTTTGGAAATTCAACCCCTAAGGGTGTGAAGTAGATGTAACAAAAGCGAGAGAAGAATTAATATCACATGTAGTCATTGCAAAGTGCCGTTGTGTATCCACCCTACCTTTGATAAACTTCATACATCTTCACTTTCAAATAATTTAATTTTACTGATTACGTATTACTACTCATTATCTTTTTAGAAATCCCATTCACTTCCCTTATAAAAGAGTTGCAAAGTATTGGCTGATTTATGGTAACAAATATATGAAGCGACATTAATCGTCAAATGAAACCAGTTTGTTCGTACTTAACCACCAGAGGGCAAGCACACTACTATACTTTTACTTAGTTGCTAACCTGGCAACCTAACAGTCCACCTGTGTACTGTTGCACTGAGCGTTAATGAAACCTTCAAGTAATGAAAGCCCAGCCTAATAAAATGAATTAATAGATTCCAAAGCACAAATAAATGTCAAATATTAAACAACATATTATAGGACTAGTCCATTAGGACAGAGATATAACCTGACAACAGTGTTAAGATTAAATCTCTGATTTATTTAGCAACAGAATACAAATTATATTGAATTGTTGCTTTACACTGGTTGATACAATAGTGAAACAAATAAGACGCGATGTAACTGACGTAACAGAGCATACTAACACGACGAGTACTGTATGCCAAAGACACTGTGAAGTGCACCAAATCGTTAACCTCAACACTTTCCTAACATTCAACTAGTTCACTTAAGTCTATTCGCAAAAATAAATTCTTTAAACCACAGTTTAGAAACAAATGTGTTCAAATGGTTCAAATGGCTCTGAGCACTATGGGACTTAACAGCTGTGGTCATCAGTCCCCTAGAACTTAGAACTACTTAAACCTAACTAACCTAAGGACATCACACACATCCATGCCCGAGGCAGGATTCGAACCTGCGACCGTAGCAATCAAATGTGTTCTTTGGGACGCACTGAATACATTCGCAAAGTTGCAAACAAGCTGCACGCCACTCTGTTACTTAATACGCGTGGCTCATAATCGACACAAGACGTTGCCCCTTACCCCAACAATAACAGCTACGAGAAGAGTTTGATGCGTAAGGGTGGAGCCCCTCGACGCTCACACTAGCGTGGTGACCATCACAAAAAGTTCTACCGTCACCTCTGCAAAGTGTTGGTACCTCAACTGAGGAGTTCACAGGGTGTAGGTTTGTGGTGTTGTCTGTAAAGATAGGGTAAGACTGTCTACTAATACGGGCCCATCGGGAGACGGCAGTGGAGAGAAAAGCTTGAAGAAATAGCGGAGTAGTGCCAGAGCGAGAAAAGTGACATGGCAAGTGCCGTAGGAAAACAGAACCTCTGCAATCGTCAAGCTGGGTAGTAATGGCAGTTAGTGGACTTTTTCCTACTTGTATCTGCTTCAGATCATGCAAGGCTACGGTTATGCTACACTACTGGCCATTAAAATTGCAACACCAACAAGAAATGCAGATGATAAACAAGTATTCACTGGACAAGTATATTATATTAGAATTGACATGTGATTACAGTTCCACGCAATTTGGGTGCATAGATCCTGAGAAATCAGTACCCAGAACAACCAACTCTAGCCGTAATAACGGCCTTGATACGCCTGGGCATTGAGTCAAACAGAGTTTGGATGGCGTGTGCAGGTACAGCTACCCATGCAGCTTCAACACGATACCACACTTCATCAAGAGTAGTGACTGGCATATTGTGACGAGCCAGTTCCTCAACCACCATTGACGACGTTTTCAATTGGTGAGAGATCTGGAGAATGTGCTGGCCAGGACAGCAGTCGAACATTTTCTGTATCCAGAAAGGCCCGTACTGGACCTGCAACATGCGGTCGTGCATTACCCTGCTGAAATTTGGGGTTTCGCAGGGATCGAATGAAGGGTAGAGCCACGGGTCGTAACACATCTGCAGTGTAACGTCCACTTTTCAAAGTGCCGTCAATGCGAACATGTGGTGATCGGGACGTGTAACCAATGGCACCTCGCACAATCACGCCGTGTGATAGGCCAGTATGGCGATGACAAATACTCGCTTCCAATGTGCGTTCACCGCGATGTCGCCAAACACCGATGCGACCATCATGATGCTGTAAACAGAACCTGGATTCATCCGGAAAATGACGTTTTGCCATTCGTGCACCCAGGTTCGTCGTTGAGTACACCATCGCAGGTGCTCCTGTCTGTGATGCAGCGTCAAGGTTAACCGCAGCCATGGTCTCCGAGCTGATAGTCCATGCAAATGTCCTCGAACAGTTCGTGCAGATGATTGTTGTCTTGCTAACTTCCCCATCTGTTGACTCAGGGGTCGAGACATGGCTTCAAGATCCATTACAGCCATGCAGATAAGATACCTGTCATCTCGACTGCTAATGATACGAGGCCGTTGGGATCCAGCACGGCGTTCAGTATTACCCTCCTGAACCCAATGATTCCATATTCTGCTAGGCTACAATCCGACCTTTATCAAAGTCGGAAACTTCATGGTACGCATTTCTCCTCCTCACATGAGGCATCACAACAACGTTTCACCAGGCAACGCCGGTCGACTGCTGATGGTGTATGAGATATCGATTGGAAACTTTCCTCGTGTCAGCACGTTGTAGGTGTCGCCACCGGCACCAACTTTGCGTGACTGCTCTGAAAAGCTAATCATTTGCATATCACAGCATCTCCTTCCTGTCGGTTAAATTTCGCGTCTGTAGCACGTCATCTTCGTGGTGTAGCAATTTTAATGGCCAGTAGTGTACCATCGGCTATCATGCAGCTCTATACCAATGTCAATGGTTCTATTGTTGGGGGCAGCTCTACTGGTGTAGATCAGCCTCCCTGTGAGACGGCACCTCGAGCGATTGATTCGATGTGCTGAAGGACGTTCCAGCAGGTCTCTTGCATCTCTCCACGGTGGCTTTGCTGGATGTTCGCTGTTGTTTGAGCCATGGCGGCGGAGCGAATGTGGCGGCCGGCGTCTTCTTCTTCATTAGCCTGAGTGGTCGGGTGGCGAATGTGAAGTTATGCATCTACTGCTCGGTAGTGGCCTCCTCTTTCTTCTCCTGCCTGTATAGGGTGGTGGTGAGGGCTGTCTCCTGTCCTTCAGCACTGAGGTCGAGGGTAAGTGCCACACGCAGTTACTGGCAGGGCGCCTAGTCTCTACAGCAAAGAAAAGCTCAGAATACTGTCCTCTCTGCTGCCATGGTGGCTTTGGAGGCGGCAGTTCCGTCGCCTATGCCATCAGGCAGTGTGGTGCTCATGTTGTCATTCCCCTGCTGCTGCATCTTCTTGGGAATGGGCACATTTCCCACCTTTCCACCACTGGTGGGATATTCGAAATAAGGGGCAGTGCTCCCGGTTTTTCTGTCTGTTGCGCTGGCTTCGAGGCTGCAAGTCGTCGAATTCTTCCACTTCACCAGTGTGTCTTCATGGCTGGTGCCACCAGTAGAGGGACAAGGTTCGTGCCAGCGCACGTTGCATTGTTACCAAATTTATTAAAGATGGCGGTGATGACGTCATCCAAGATGGCGGCATGTATACTTGGCAGCAGTGCATGACGTCATCCAAGATGGCGGATTTTGGCGGGAGAATAGTCCAATTGTACTACATCCACTAAGCTAACCTCAAGAAGAAATGGCGGGAAGTTTGAATTTTGGCAGGAAAATAGTCCAATTGTGCTACGTCCACTAACCTAAGCCTCCAGAAGAACAAAAATGGCGGGAAGTTTGAATTCCAACAGGATAATGCATGCAAAGACCGTACTTGTCTTTATTATTATTATTGATTATCATTTATTAACATTTGTTATTATTTATTATCATTTATTATTATTTATTATCATTTATCAATTATTATTATCATTCAAAATATCCACGGGTGTGCTGCCGGTCTACAGTGTCCAACGGGCACTATCAAATACGCCGGGAGAAACTCAAGAATCACATTATTATCATTTATTATTATTGACCTGCCTCCACTAGAAAATTCACTGCAAATTAAAATTCCAACACGATAATGGTTGCAAAACCTAACTTTTGTTTATTATTATTCATTATCATTTATTTACATTCATTATCATTCATTGTCATTTACTATCATTCATTATCATTTCTTATCATTCATTGTCATTTATTATTACTTATTATTATTGACCTGCCTCCACTAGAAATTTCCCTCCAAATTCAAAATCCAACATGATAATGGCTGCAAAACCTTACTTTTGTTTATCATTCATTATCATTCATTATAATTTATTAACATTCATTATCATTCATTGTCATTCATTATCATTCATTATCATTTATTATCATTCATTATCATTTATTATCATTCGTTATCATTCATTATCATTTATTATCATTCACTATCATTTATTATTATAGGCCTACCTCCACTAAAAAATTGCGCCAAATTCAAATTACGACACGATATTCTCTCGAAAACTGTACTTCTATGTATTATTATCATTTATTATTTATTCAAGATGTCCGATTTTCTCGGTGGGAAAGCCATTCTCCTTACATCCATAACAAAAATCTATCAGAACTTCAAATCCCCAACATCATAATTGATCACACTTAAGATCTTTCTCCATCACTTATCTTTTTTTTTTCAGTGGTTGCCTATCATAATCACGTCAAATAATAAACTGCACTTATAGTAACGTAATTCACATCCATTGATTTTGCAGGGGGAAGAGACTGAAGACTTTATTTCAAGCAGTACGGTCATCACTTGTTCTCCAACACAGTCAGCACACACATCTTTGATATCGCAGTGCAGTCACTACGACGTCCGCGCTCCAACTGAATTGGTTCAAATCCTCGCCACCCCCTGGCCAGAGTGCAGAGACACTGCCTACGCCTGTCACGTGAGGAGGTCGGCCAATAGCGCGGGGGGCGATCCCAGCGATCTCTCCCACGTCGTAAATTAGGAGTTGTTTATGTGTTTGTGGCCTGTGTCAGATGACGACAGTGGGATCAGTGCGGGTGTTTTGTGACAAATATACACCACGACTAAATAAAAGGGCTCCTAATAAATAGAGTGCAGCCTTTCCTTACTTCCCCGAGAAGCACAGCGCAGTCTGAGCTGTTTTTGCGCAATAACGGCAATCTAGTCAGAATGTGAGTGAGTAGACAAATAACTGCACAAATTTATCTGTAGAGGAGTTACAGGTCTGGATTGGAGTGAATATCTTGATGGGTGTGGTTGTGTTACCAAGTGTAGTGCACTACTGGAGTTCAGAAACTGCCTTATGTCAGCCTTACATATCGAAACCAATGAGAAGTAAAAGTTTCAAAAAGATATGTTGCAAATAAATAAAGTACACTCGTTCCTCCTTCCATCAGTCTATGCAGCGAAATTATTTCCGCAAATTAGCAGTTGTCTGGCTGTTTGGAGGTAAATGTTTTGCATTATTTACGAGCAGTTCGCGTGTCTGTAGGCTGTGCTATGAGTTATTTTTAACTGTTTACAATCAGCAAGCGTGTGTGTAGACCATTATAAATGTGTTATGTAGGAGTGTTTTGCAGGTCTATATGATGTAGGACATGTCGGCATGATACATATACTCCATTCCTAAATGAAGTAACTTCGTTCCTCCATCCATGGACGTAGTGCACGGAGAGTCCATTTACCAGAAAGGTGTAGGAAGAGGTTGAGTGCCGGTGGCTTAGTTTGAAACAATTTTCTTAGGTTGGTGGCGGAAGCGCAAGTGAACTTTGTTTACTGGCAGATCTGAAACTTGGCGCTGGTTCCTAGGAGGAGGCGGAGGTGGCGGTCTGGTCCTCGAAAAGTAGTTGAAATTAGGGAGTTGAACACGTTTGAATATGTATATGAAATTGTAAATGGAATTATTTAATATAGCGAGGTGGTGAGAGTGAATTACCGAGCGTTCTCGCGACGACCAAATGCGCTGTTATACGGTCATGGTGGATTCCACTGTCGGTCAAACTCTGGCGCCAAACGTATCCTTTGTACGGCACGCAGTTGACAGGTTCCATCTTGTCCGGCATTAAGTGCTCGCGGGCACGGCCGACCGTTTTGGCGGGACCCTCAGGCACCACTCGCCGCCGCCTACCTGGTGTGCTGGCCGTGGGGGTGTGCTTGATGTCAGCGGGCCAGGGAGCGGGCTCAGCCGGCCGCGCGTACCTCAGCTGCGCTCTGGAGTTTCACTGTGTGAGCATGGAGAAGTCAGTTGGGACACACCAGCATGACTGTAACGTCTGAAATAAAGAGTCATTTTCCAGGTATTTACAGAAGGCTATGTCCGTCGCGTGTATGGAGGGTGTGTGACGTAAGCGGGGCGGCGGCGCAGCGATTGTACAGTTATTATGCGCGTGCGAGAGCGAGTCAATTAGCGGGCGTTCTAGTGCGGTTCAAAGGTGCCATTATATAGTCATGGCGGATTCAACTGTCGAGCAATTTGCCACCAAAAGTGTAGCACTGCGTTCTCGCTCGCACAGGTACATGTGGCTAACGGCTGTGTGAGGTTGGCATCGACAGGTTTGAACGTGGTGCATAAAGTGTTGCAGAGAAAGGGCTGGCCGTTGTGCGATTCAGCTCTGAGGGAGACAATTTTGGCGGGAAACGTGTGGAGGCGACGAATGCATGTGGTGAGCGGACAAGGGGCCGCTGTGACGTCAAACTCGACAAGTTCCAGCATGTTCAGTGATAACATGTTTACGATGTGCGGGAGATCGCTGGGGTCGCCCCCCGCGCTAGTGGCCGACTGCCTCACGTGACAGGCATAGGCAGTGTCTCCGCACGCTGGCCAGGGGGTGGCGAGGATTTGAACTAATTCAGTTGGAGCATGGACGTCGTAGTGACTGCATTGCGACATCAAAGATGTTTGTGCTGACTGTGTTGGAGAACAAGTGATAACTGTACTGCTTGAAATAAAGTCTTCAGTCCCTTCCCCCCTGCAAAATCAAAGGACGTGAATTACGTTACTATAAGTGCAGTTTATTATTTGACGTGATTATGATAGGCTACCAGTGAAAAAAAAGATAAGTGATGGAGAAAGATCGTAAGTGTGATCAATTATGATGTTGGGGATTTGAAGTTCTGATAGATTTTTGTTATGGATGTAAGGAGAATGGCTTCCTCACCGAGAAAATCGGACATCTTGAATAAATGATAAATGATAATAATACATAGAAGTACAGTTTTCGAGAGAATATCGTGTTGTAATTTGAATTTGGCGCAATTTTCTAGTGGAGGTAGGCCTATAATAGTAAATAGTAATGAATGAAAATAAATGATGATGAATGATATTGAATGATAGCGAATGATAATAAATGATAATGAATGATAATGAACGATAATAAATTACAATGAATGATAATGAATGACAATGAATGATAATGAATGTTTATAAATTATAATGAATGATAATGAATGATAAACAAAAGTAAGGTTTTGCAGCCATTATCATGTTGGAATTTGAATTTGGAGGAAAATTTCTAGTGGAGGCAGGTCAATAATAATAAATAATAATAAATGACAATGAATGATAATAAATGATAATGAATGATAATAAATGACAATGAATGATAATGAATGTAAATAAATGATAATGAATAATAACAAACAAAAGTTAGGTTTTGCAACCATTATCGTGTTGGAATTTGAATTTGGAGGGAATTTTCTAGTGAAGGCAGGTCAATAATAATAATTAATAGTAAATGATAATAATAATTGATTGATGATAATAAATAATAATAAATGATAATAAATAATAATAAATGTTAATAAATGATGATCAATAATAATAATAAAGACAAGTACGGTCTTTGCATGCATTATTCTGTTGGAATTCAAACTTCCCGCCATTTTTTTTTCTTCTGGCGGCTTAGGTCACTGGACGTAGCACAATTGGACTATTTTCCCGCCAAAATTCAAACTTCCCACCATTATTTCTTGAGGTTGGGTTAGTGGACGTAGCACAATTGGACTATTCTCCTGCTGAAATCCGCCATCTTGGATGACGTCATGCGCTGCTGCCAAGTCTACATGCCGCCATCTTGGATGACGTCATCGCCGCCATCTTGAATAAATTTGGCCACAATTCAACGTGCGCTGGCATGAACCTTGTCCCTCTACTGCCACCATCCAGCCACTGGTCTGGCTGCCACCTCAGAATGCTGGGCAGCATTGCCAGTTGGCGACTTAGACTTTCCACTAAGGGCACATGTCAAAGTTCCAACTTCCCCTCTGCTGCAGTTGGGGATGTCATGCTCACCCGTACATTTCACGCAGCTTGTTGTGTAGCGACACTGTTTTGCAATAGTTCCTACCTGGTACCTGAAGCACTGGGACTTAACCTAATTACTTAGCATTAAAATTACCCAATCAGGAGCTACCCAATCACGACGTTTCGCACACAAATTCAAGCACTTGCAGGCGCTAAACTGCGGTAATGCATAGGCATCTGTGGGTCTGTGAGTTACCCTTTGTCCAAATGCCCATTACCACTCAAAACGTGCCTTTTTCGGAAGTGATAAATTTAAGCCATGTGAGCAAAAGCTACGTCTGTTCGGCTTCAGGAAACCCACCGAAAAATACGTTTCGTGATACTGACTCTGGCAGACTTCTAGAATCTGCAAGCACAACAACTTGATTGGCTAACTTCAGTGTTAAATAACTCCAAAACGGTGGAATGTATTTAATTTTATTCTGAATACTTTCTTCTTAGCACGATCTATATCAGATATACTAAGGGATATTCCACATATTTTTCCACACATGTTTCACTTGTATTTCTAGCGAATTTCACCCTGCACTTTCGCCTTCGCGGCCTCGTATCTCCTGTACTATGAGTCATGCAATGATATATTTCTAAAGGTACGTTCAGTGGTATATGTGAATACTGTCTGCAAAATGTGTTGCATCAAGAATTAATAGTGAAGAAGTAATCAGTTAAAACATCATGTCTGATACGACATCCACAGCATGAACACCAAAGATGTAGTAAACATTTTTCCTATCATCATTTTGTGGGAGAAGTCAGAATGAATCTCGCAAACTGCTCTCATTCCCAAATACTGGTTAAATATGGGTACTTGCTCATCGTGAGGCCCTTTGAGAGGTAGGTGGTTTTTAGCCAAACATTGCTTCATTCCAGACAGTAAGTGAGATGTGTACTAAGTTTGGGTGAAATCGATACAGTGATTTAGGAGGACATGTGGAACGTACGTATATACATACACCGCTCATATGATCAGACTTTCTGTAGCTAGACTGGAACCAATTATCGTGTCTTTGCAGACTATTCGAGACCTTTTACATCGGCCTAGTCAGACCCTCGCCATTGCCATATTAGCCTGTTACCCGTGAGCGAGCGGCTTTACGGAGTACACAGTGACACGGGAATTCCAGTCTGCTTCCAGGGGACGACATTCTGGCCAGCAGCCTCCATCTACTCTAAGCCACAATGCTTTTCCCCACCTGATTTTGCTTCCTCGCTGCAACTCGCCAGCAACGTGGTGCTCAGCTTAACCTTATCTTTTCTTTATTAATTTCTATGTGGGATGATACACTTGCCCCTACTATTGAGCTTTATGCAACCCACAACGCCTTTAAACACCATGCATAAGATTTTCATTTCTTCTCACTCACTATGCACAAAACATTGATATTCCTGAAAAAATGAACAGGACCTTTCTGTAGTGAACTTAATGTAGTTAAATTTTTTACTGCGATGCGGTTTCGCTGGAGGCCATAGTTTTCGAATTATTCAAGAAAAACGTAGAAAAGTGACCTTCAAACTGTGGCCTCCAGCGAAAACGTATACCAGTACAAAAAAAATGAAAATGTTCAAATGTGTGTGAAATCTTATGGGACTTGACTGCTAAGGTCATCAGTCCCTAAGCTTACACACTACTTAACCTAAATTATCCTAAGGACAAACACACACACCCATGCCCAAGGGCGAACTCGAACCTCAGCCGGGATCAGCCACATAGTCCATGACTGCAGCACCTTAGACCGCTCGGCTAATCCCGCGCGGCCCTGTACAAAATTTAACTATGTTACATTTTGTACAAAGACGTTCTCTTCATTTTTTCTGCAGTACTAACAGTTTTGCGTCTAGTGAGCGAGAGAATATGAAAATCTTCTGCATGGTATTTGAAGGCATGCTGGGCTGCATAAACCCCAGCGGTAGGGAGAGCTGACTCACGCTGTGTATAAACGACCTGTGTTCGTAACCTTACAACTGCTTTAAATATATCCCACAGTGACCCCAGTGCAACATAACTGTTCCACAAAAAATAATGATTTAAACTTTAAATACTAGGTGAAAACTACAAACATTTTCTTGCTCGTAACGAATCAAAGAAACAATCAAACAGCTGTTTCAGCAATATAAAAGCTCTAAATTAATTTGGTTTTCAAAAGGTTAAAGGCTGGAATGATGTGCTTTTTTCCTCTTGAACAGGTCGTTGCGTTATTCCAGCTGGTTATGTTGGTCTAATGAAATGAAACAACAATCGGAATTTTTTATTATTTGAATTGATTCATCTCCATGAAGATTATTTCATACATTGTTACACAAGGAAGGAAAGGAATTATATAATGTCTCAAACAAATGACAAAGCTAGTTGAAAAGAGATATATTGTGTTATTAAATATTTGAAATCATATTTCAGACATCATGGAAGAGCTGTGGCAGAAAGTTTCGGAGAGATCACTATACGTTGTGGTGCGAGACTCCAGCCCAGGACCCTCCCAGTGCTGGTACAGGCGCTCCCCTTGCTACGTGTGGGATGCCCGGTCGTCTGGTCGCTACTCCGCCCCCGCCACCTGCTCTGCAACACCAAGACATCGAGTTGTCAGTCTGTGACCAATACCAGCGCATGTGCCTCCAACTACACGGTAAAGAAGTACTTTTATAGAAGCACCATGCCTTCGTCACTGATTTGAAATACAGAGCTATGCAGGCTAATTTAGACCTCAAATGAGGTCAGTGCAGAAATTAAATGCAAAAACTGAGGAACAATTTCTCAGTGAGAATCGTAGGATATAATACCAGAAATCATGCAAGTTACACATTGATAAAATCTGCTGAGAAGAATAATATGGATCTTCAAAACACATTCTTCCAGAAGGACACAAAACCAAATTGCACTGCCAAAAACGAAATCAAACTAATCTCAAATGGACTAAATTTTATTATAACTGTAATTTATACTAAAAATGTCATGCAAAAAGCTTCAAGCAACTAGAAGTAGCACCAACACCCTTCACTGAAGCTAACAGAATTATAGAAATTCTAAAAAAGAAACAATAGCTCATCCAGTGCTGGTGGAATTTCAAACAGAGTTCTGTAAAGTTATTCCAACCTAATAAATAAGCAATGTTCTTAGTGGTATATACAGTGCATCACTGGCAAGGTGAATTTTTCCAGGCAAGTTAGAACTCTTCATAATGTGAATGTGTGGGTTTTATGTTGTCAAGTTGCACAATGGATTGATTCGACAAGCACCCTTTGGCTCCTGCAAGAATCAATTTCCACCTCACACTACTACAGAAGTCAGACAGACTTCTCCTAATGTACTTCTCCTAATGTACCAACAAGAACTGCTTGAAAAACATTCAACAATAAATATCTTCTGGAGTCGTCTGCTGTGAGGAAAAGACACAAAAATATTCTATATTCTTACGTAACTATTGGAATACTTGGGTACTGGAGTATTGCTAGTTAGTGTAAGGAAAACATTAAATGAACGAAAAATACTATTTATTGCAAAAAAATTCTGAGAAATCAGGTGAAACTTCTTCTTATAAATTAATAAATACTTTTCGGAACAGTAGATTGCCTCTTATGGATAGGAATGCTATTATTTTACAAAGTATGGAAAGGTTCTTTTCTCCCTTTTCTTTAAGAATGTTATTTACTTGGCAGAATGGCTGAGAGCGGCACCTACATAGCTTGAATAACTTTTCTAGGTATGGTCAAGGCTGTCGCATGAGAATAGTATTGGAGTGTACTGTTATGGAGGACAGATGGGGCTTGCATATGCTGTAGTGCACAATACCGTGAGCTGCGACGACTTCTGCCTGTGTTGCTCACTGCTGACAAATAACACAACTATCTCCTTCTATCTGGACTGACCTTTGCCAATCAAACTCTCCCTACACCTTGATGAAGGCAAGGACTCCTATCCGTCCCTGGTCTAGCTATTGGCGTGGTACACCGGTCGGATAACCAGTCCGCCGTGATGTCACTCAATATTCGCTCACAGGCGTTTAACTAGTACTCTATCCATGTTCACACCGCACAATAAGTGTGGCGGCCAACACAGTGAACAATGCTTAATCCTGAGCGACTCAACATAGAGTATCACTCCGATTTGCTAACAACAGAGGTGCTCTCCCAGTGAAGTACACAGCAGAGTCTTTGTTCCTCGCTCTTTGCGTTCACGTACAAGCGCACTCGCTCTCGTTACGTGTTCCCGCTCCAAGAGCGACAACAGAACGACCTCTTTTTTTCTGGAAAAGTTGCTAGAGTACATCATTTGCTGTCTTCCCTCACTCCTCTGGCTCTTTGCGTCAGAAATATTCTGCCAATCAGCGTTGCTCTTTTAAACGGGAGAATGATGTTTCGTTTAAGTTTACCAATGTGGAGATATGTAGCATATCCGTTAGGCGTATACTGTCCTCCTGTGACAACTCCATAACTGCGCAGTCAGTCCATCAAAAAATGCGTCTTCTGGGCGCTCCCACACAATGCAGCGGAATTTGCTTTTAAGTCGAACACAGGGGTGGTTATCCCTTCACTCTGGCAAAAGCTGTCCTCTCTCTGGGTGGTCATATTGGCCGAAGTAGGTCTGTGCTGAACCACCCCTCTGAAGGGCCGGGCCTCCCAGCGGGCCGGCCGCCTCCCTAGAATGAAAATTCCTGTGGCTGTCATGTTTTGTATGTCAGTCTCGACTTTTACAACCTCAGTGCGCGTTTGCGATTTACTTATTAGATTTGCATATCGCTTACATGTATTCATACAAAACTGACTCTACCTTATCGAGTTTGGGCTCGAATGAAGCATCTTGATGTGCAGAATACGATTGTGAGGATGGAATATGTAAGAAATGAAGATCAGGAGACCAAGCAACCTTACAATAAGAGGTGTAACAACAAAGACAAATAATTCTTGTTCACTTTCCTTACTGATATCCTTGTCCAAAATATTCCGAAAAGTAATGTACCCAAGAGCTGTCTCCAAATTAAGTAGCAACAATTTACTTAGCTTATCTCAGCTGGGATTCCAGAAGGGTTGATTAACTGAGAATGCTATTTATACATTCAGTCATTAAACAGTGTAAGCCTTAAATATTAATGTATCACCTGTTGGTATCTTGTCATCTTCGGCTGATTGCTTAGATTATGTTACTCTCTAATAAAACTCAATTTTTACTGAACTTATGACTTTACGCAATGCTGGTTTGAATCATCCTTAACAGACAGAATGTAAAAGGTTGTTCTGAATAATTCAAACAGTGTGGGAAGGGTAGAAAATTTTTGTGACTGAGGAGAAATGTCAACCGCAATCCGACAGCATTCAAATTTTGGGAACATTGCTATTCCTTATACATGTGAACTGCTAGTTTTAGCAGACGATAGCAGAGTAATAATACAAACCAGTATAGAGAAAGTAATGGAAGAGACTGCAAATGATACTTTTCAAAGAACTGGGAAGTGCTTTTTGAAAAGATGCACTACACTCAGTACCTTACAAAAACAGATTCACACTAGGTACTGATGTAGGACATGAGCAGAAATCAGTTAAACAGGGCAGAATGTTCAAAATTTTTGGATGTACATATTGATCAAAATTTGAACTGAAACAAACATATTGTTGAGCTTCCAGAATGAGAATCTCACTCTGCAGCGGAGTGTGCGTTGATATGAAACTTCCTGGCAGACTAAAACTGTGTGCCGGACCGAGACTCGAACTCACGCCCCGTCATGCTTGGGTAGCTCAGATGGTAGAGCACTTACCTGCGAAAGGCAGAGGTCCCGAGTTCGGCACACAGTTTTAATCTGCCAGGAAGTTTCATAGTGTTGAGGTTCTTAAAAAATTAAGTTCAGTTACTTTCGTTCTTCGTATAATTGCTAATCTTGGAGCCAAACTAATCAACCTCCTGACATATTTTGCCTATTTCCACTCAATAACATCTTATGGAATAATTTTCTCGGGAAACTCATCACTTACAAAGAAATTATTGATTACACAAAAACGAGCAATAAGAATAATATGTGCTGTTCACCCACGGATGTCATTTGGGTACGTCTCCAAGCAGCTAGGGGCATTAACTGCGTCATCTCAATACATATTCTCTAATGAAATTCGTCATAAATAATCTTTCACAACTTGAGAAGAGCAGCCATATCCATGCCTGCAACACTACAGGGAAGAATGATATTTATTACCCCCTGTTAAGGCTGTCAGTGGCCCAGAAAGGAATTAAATATGCTGCAACATTTTTTAAATAATTTGCTCTATAACATACAGTGCCCTACATGAAGCAAACTAAGTTTTTCATCTAATTTCAAATCATTTCTACCGGACTACTCCTATTCCGTTGACGAACTTCTACTTAAAAACTGATAGCCAGTAAAAACAAGAGAAGACAAACAATTTTGTTTTTGAGTGCAGTTGTGCCATTAGAACTAAAAAATATACTAAGTTGATTGATGTTAACAGTGATACATTCCACATCAATTCGATAAAAGAATATTTCAGATGATCTAAGGAACGTGTAACTAACTACAGTAATAAAGAAATTGCACAGTAAGTAGACACGTAGAATTCGCAGACCGTTTTTTACACTGCCTCTACTCACATTACCCGTACGTTGTTCTGCTGCAGCTTTCGGAGTTAGCTGTACCGAACTGACTGAAATCATGGTCCAAAGGACGCCACTTTGGTTGCTCTCTCCCTCTCTGGCGTGCAACTCATTGTATCGTCACTAGGCAGATTTAAGTACTCTCACGAGGTCCCTGTAGAGATAGCATGGAAGACTCTGAAATATGTAGCGTGGTATTGCGAGGCGGGACACCTCCTCTACGAAAGCACTGAATCTAGGAATTCTAGGCTACCTTTTCATTGATTTGAGGATTAAAAGTTCTGAACAGTGGTGGACGACATTAGTAAATTGATCAATTTATAACGAATATCATTATATCTGCTGGTAGATATGGCGAGACGAACCGGGATTAGAAGTCCACTGAAACTAGCTGCAAAGGTAAGTTAGTTCTATCGTTTCCCTACAATAATTTTTAGGTTACGTTCTGTCAACGATAGAGTTGTCAATATTATTTTTTTGATTAATTTCTTTAGTGCTCTTTCTAAGAAACAGAGTATTTGTTTATCGTATTCAGATTTCCCCCTTAGTTCATCACATCGAAAATTACCATCTAATGCTTTCAATAACACAGGCCAACAATGGAAAAACATTTTTGCTGGAAATACATTATTCTTTTTTTAGGGTGGGAAATCCAAATATGATACTTAAAAAGCTGTATCGTCCACCATTTCTTCACATCTTACAGTTAAATGTATTAAATTAAGCGATTTTTTTAAAGAATTTAACGGCTTTTATATAGTTAGAATGATTTAAAAGGAGGAGCAATGAATGTAGATGACGTTGGTAGCACTGCTGAAAAACATTTGCTGACACAAAAACGTCAATTTTATTTTTGTGTTAACAGATGGTGTTTTGTTTACTGTCAGCCTAACCTCACTTTCCCACTTCCTGTAGGTGTGCTCAATACAATGTCTAATTGTGGTTGTAAAAATTCTGTTGACAGTTTTTGTTATAACTGTGATGAATTTGTGATTAAAAACACCAAAGAAACATTACAGACTTTGTGAAAAAGGTTTATCTGTCATATTTTGGATCTAAACTTGGTGATCAAGATAAATCTTGGGCGCCACATAAGCTATGTTATGTGTGTGTTGAAGATCTGAGAAAATGGTCCAAACAGGAGAAAAAAGCCTTTAGATTTGCTGTTACTATGATATAGAGGGAACCAAGAAATCATTCCAATGATTGCTACTTTTGCAGTGTTGATATTAAAGGTCATAATTCGAAAAACAAGAAGGTAATAAGCTACCCTAACCTTCTGTCCGCCATCCGACCAGTAGGGCATGGTGTAGATTTGCCAGTTCCTGAACGACCACATGATTTAAATTCTATTCCAACAGAAGTATTTCCTGATATATTAGCTGATTTAGATGAACCATATGATGATGAATTCCATTTTAATACACAAAGTCTAGAGCCCAAATTGTTTACTCACATCGAGCTTAACGATTTGGTTAGGGATCTGGGCTTAACGAAAGAAAAAGCTGAATTGCTTGGCTCTAGATTAAAAGAAAAGAACTTATTGCAGTTTGAACCAGCATATACATTTATAGAAAGAGAGAGCAGCAATTTTCCAACTTTTTCAACAAGAAGCTGATTTAATGTCCCAGTCTGATGAATGAGTTTGGTATAGAATACAAAAAGGAAGACTGGAGGCTGTTTATTGATTCATCCAAAACTAGTTTAAAGGCCATTTTATTACACAATGGTAACATGTATGCATCTATACCTGTTGGACATTCTGTACATATGAAGGAAATGTATGAAAACCTAGAAAAAGTGCTAAATAGAATAGGCTGTTCTGCTCATGGTTGGATGATATGTGGCGATCTAAAAGTAATGCATGCCCCTTGGTCACCAAGGTGGCTTTACCTGATTTCCTTGTTTCTTGTGTGAATGGGACAGTAGGGCTAGGGATCAACACTGGTGTAGAAAGAACTGGTCTGTGAGGGAGTCTTTAAAACCTGGTGAGAGGAACATTCTACGGAAAAACCTTGTAGATCCAAACAACGTACTCCTACCACCTCTACATATAAAGTTAAAACTAATGAAACAGTTTGTAAAGGCTTTGCCTAAAGATGGACCACGTTTTAAGTATCTCTGCCAAAAGTTTCCACACCTTTCAGAAGCTAAACTAAAAGAAGGCGTCTTTGTCGGACGTGACACTAGAAAACATGTTTGATGTTCACTTTGAATCCACGATGACTTTAAATGAGAAAGAAGCATGGGTATCATTCAAGCAAATCGTTACAAAGTTCTTAGGATACGAAAAAGACCCATAATTTGTTTCTATTATAGCTACAGTGTTAAAGAAGTTTAAAAGTTCACTTTTTGAACAGTCACCTCGATTACCTCCCGGACAATATGGGAGATGTTGGTGAGGAGCAAGGAGAGCGTTTTCATCAGGACATTAAAGTGATGGGAAAACGCTACCAGGGTCACTGGAACACCAACATGATGGGGGACTACCGTTGGTCACTTCACAGAGAAGTTCAGCAAGTGACTCATCGTAGAAAAAGCTACACAAGAAGCTTCAAAGAAAAAAGAGAAAGAAAATACAAACCAATTCCAGCTGACAAGTGAAACCTCTATTAACACATATCATTGTTTTAAGTAGCTTACAGTAAATACAAACCATGCTTGTGTTGTAACAAAGCGTTTCATTAATTTCCCCATTTACCGCATAGCATAGGATTCTTATACTATATAACAAGAAGCATAAGGCTTGAAAACTATGGGTGATACAAAAAAACTAAGGCTAGATTTGGATTCAGCTCATAAAATATATAAAGATCGGCTATCAAAGTAAAAAAAGTTTTTCCAAAAAATTTTTCGTTGGCCTGTGTAATTAAAAAACCGTAATATCTTTCGCGTGCGAATTACGAATCAACGCTTGCCACAGCCGAACGTCTTGCATTATGTAAGCTTATGCTTGTCACACTAAACAAAATTCCCCATCTCACACAAATGACTCTAGTCATAGCAGCTGCAGCAATATAGAGCTCTTGAGAAGACGGCTTTATCAGATAACCTATCACGCTGTTCGTTATCAGCATTTTGTGTTATCCACTTGAAGAACAGCACTGAACCTACACGGTTTACTTCAGCTTATGTATTTACATGCATGCTGCATCTGGCATGTCCGCCCGTGACATAATTTTCATGATGCGCTCGCTGAATGTCCCAGAAAGAAACCGCAACTGGCTACATATCGAGACTTCAAACGCATGAATTTATCTGAACAAGAAACTAAGGTGCAAGAAATGTTTGGGTGACGTCTTCTGTTCCCTCCTTGGACCTAAAAGAAAAGCCTCATGGATTTACTAACAAACTTACACAACTATATGACAAATACGCTCACCAATTTTTTTAAACCTAGTGCTGGTCTGGAGCAGGTGACAGAGGATTTAGGATCACTTTGCAAAGATTTCACTAAGGAAGACACCGTGGTTATAGTGGGTGGGGCAGGTAACAGTATTGACAGAGATCCTGGGTACAGCATAGAGTGTGACCTGGCGAAGATTGCATCAGCATCGAGGCATACCAGTGTTGAGTTTGTATCTGTTCTTGGGCGCCATGACCGACCTCATTTGAACTCTTCTGTCAAGAGAGTTAATTTGGAGCTGGAACGGCTGCTCATGTCGGGTGCGGGGTCACACATTGGTGTGGTTCATGTTGATTCTGTCAGTAGGTGGGATTATACTAGGCATGGCCTTCACCTCAACAGGAAGGGGAAGGGTAAATTGGCTGGGGAAATAGCAGGAAAGTTAAAGGGGGGAGGCACTGTCATGAGTGGTAAAATACCAGTGGTTATAGGATTCAGAAAAGACCCTTTTTTAGGGTAGGGAGGACAGAAAGAAAACAAATTTTAAGAGAGGTTAGAACTGAGACAAACCTTCAGTTTGAGAAAGAAATCAAAAAATATAATTCCAGCTTATTACATCAACATAAACAGCCATTGGTTAAGAATTTTCAACTGTCAGCAGATATTTTAACTCCATCCAATTTTAAGTCAGTCAATGTGAAATGTCAGCTATCTTTATTGCATCAAAATATTCGAGGACTGAGAAATAAAATTAATGAATTAACTATCTGCATAGATGAATTAGAGTCTTCAAACCCAGCTGACATAATCTGCCTCTCTGAACATCATGTGACCACTGGTATAGAACTTTTAAGTGTTACAGGGTTTAGGTTAGCATCTCACTATTGTAGATCAGAAACGGAGAAAGGAGGAGTTGCCACATTCATCAGGAACTGTCATAAATTTAAGAACATAGACATTCATAAATTTTGCCTAGAACAGCATATGGAAGCATGTGCAACAGAATTAGATTTTCACAAAAAATCTTTCATAATATTAAGTGTATATCGAGCACCTGCAGGTAACTTTAATCTGTTTGTAAACCACCTTGAAGCTGTACTGGCCCATTTAACAACCAAAAACAAAGAAATAGTGGTTGCTGGTGATTTCAATGTAGATTTCCTTAAAGACTCTCCCAATAAGAACCTATTTGAGTTAGTAACACTATCATTCAACTTAATTCCCACAGTAAAGTTCCCCACTAGGATAACCACTTGCTCACAAACAGCCATTGATAATATCTTTATAGAAAAGTCAAATGAACAAAATTATATTACAAAACCAATAGTCAATGGCCTCTCAGACCATGACATGCAGTTCATTCTGTTAAATGTTAATACTGAACAGGATATAAAATCTGTTAAATCTGAGCTCAAGAGGGTAATCAGTAAGCCAAAAATTGATTATTTTAGGACACTCCTCAGAGACATTCACTGGACTGATGTTTACAGTGCTCATGGCATGAATGAAAAATATAACATTTTTGCTAATAAAGTGCTTACCTTATTTGAACACTGCTTTCCCCCAAAACTTACCAAGGTTAGAGCAAAGTCTACAAAGAAGCCATGGATTACTCGAGGAATAGGGGTATCTTGTAAAACAAAAAGAAAACTGTATCTGTCAATCCGAAACATTTCCAATGTTGATGCTATAGCACATTATAAGAAATACTGCAAAATATTAAAGACTGTAATACGGATGTCAAAGCAAATATATTACAAGGAAAAGATAGTCATATCAGATAACAAAATAAAGACAATATGGGATATAGTGAAGGAGGAGACCGGTAGAACCAGACATGAAGAGGAACAAATAGCATTAAGAGTAAATGATGCATTGGTGACAGATGTGTATAGTGTTGCAGAACTTTTTAACAAACATTTTATAACTGTTACTGAAAAGATGGGGTTGTCAGGTTCGGTAGATGCTGCTATGGATTACCTTAGACCAGACATTTCAAGTAACTTCCATAATATGAATTTGACCCTCACTACCCCAACAGAAATAATGTCCATCATAAAATCTTTAAAATCAAAAACATCTAGTGGGTATGATGAAATATCAACAAAGTTAATTAAAGAATGTGATTCTGAGCTAAGTAACATATTAAGCTATCTGTGTAACCAGTCGTTTATCAGTGGAATATTTCCCGAATGGCTGAAATATGCTGAAGTTAAGCCACTGTTTAAGAAGGGAGATAAAGAAATAGCATCAAATTTCCGTCCAATTTCACTGTTGCCAGCATTCTCAAAAATTTTCGAAAAAGTAATGTACAGTCGTCTTTATAACCATCTTATCTCAAATAACATACTGTCAAAGTCACAGTTTGGATTTCTAAAAGGTTCTGATATTGAGAAGGCTATCTACACTTACAGTGAAAATGTACTTAATTCATTAGACAAAAAATTGCAGGCAACTGGTATATTTTGTGATCTGTCAAAGGCATTTGACTGTGTAAATCACAATATCCTTTTAAGTAAACTAGAATATTATAGTGTAACAGGAAATGCTGCAAAATGGTTCAAATCTTATATCTCTGGCAGGAAACAAAGGGTGTTATTAGGAAAGAGACATGTATCAAGCTATCAGGCATCATCCAACTGGGAACTAATTACATGTGGGGTCCCACAAGGTTCCATTTTGGGGCCCTTACTTTTTCTTGTGTATATCAATGACATTTCATCAGTAACATTACCAGATGCCAAGTTTGTTTTGTTTGCTGATGATACAAACATTGCAATAAATAGCAATTCAAGTGTAGTCTTAGAAAGATCAGCCAATAAAATATTTGTAGACATTAATCACTGGTTCCTAGCCAATTCTTTGTCACTAAACTTTGAAAAAACACACTACATGCAGTTCAGAACTTGTAAGGGGTGTCCCAAGAGTATATGTCTAACATATGATGACAAGAAGATAGAAGAAGTGGACGGTGTTAAATTCTTGGGATTACAGCTTGATAATAAATTCAACTGGGAGGAGCACACCACAGAACTGCTGAAGCGTCTTAACAAATCTCTGTTTGCAATGCGAATTTTGTCAGACATAGGGGATATAAAAATGAAAAAGCTGGCATGCTATGCTTACTTTCATTCCATAATGTCATATGGGATTATTTTCTGGGGTAATTCATCAAGCCAAGCTAAAGTTTTCCGGGCACAAAAACGTGCAGTAAGAATTATATGTGGTGTGAACTCAAGAACATCCTGCAGAAGCCTGTTTAGGGAACTAGGGATACTAACTACAGCTTCCCAATATATTTATTCCTTAATGAAATTTGTCATTAAAAATATATCACTTTTTCAAACCAACAGCTCAATTCATGGAATCAATACTAGAAATAAGAATAATCTTCACAAGGGTTTAAAGTCACTTAGTCTTGTACAAAAAGGTGTGCATTATTCAGGAACACACATTTTCAATAACTTGCCAGCAGCCATAAAAAGCTTAACAACCAATGAAATTCAGTTTAAGAGAAGCCTAAAGGATTTATTGGTGGCCAACTCCTTCTACTCCATTGATGAATTTCTGAGGAAAACCAACTGATTTGTATATAAGTACAACATAACTTCTGCACAATTTCAGTGCAGTAATGTGTTCACTGAAAATTTGTGTGTGTGTGTGTGTGTGTGTGTGTGTGTGTGTGTGTGTGTGTGTGTGTGTGTAAGTATAATCTAACTTCTGCACCATTTCAGTGCAGTAATGTGTTCATTGTAAATAAGTATTACAGTAGTTGTATTACATGTTTCTTACCTTATAAATAAATATAAAACTTTTTTATTTTAAATTCAGTGCAATAGTATTTGTAAAATGACTCTTAGTGTTCATTAAAAAATGACGATCATTCCACTTGGGACCTGTGGAATGGTACATTAGCTTATTTGTTTTAGTTTAAATATTTGTCATGTATTGTTGTTTTTCTGACATGTTCCACATCCTGGAGGACCTCCTCACTACGGATCAATTGGAATGAAAGTAAATCTAATCTAATCTAATCTCTAAAGATCGGAAAAGTAAGAAGGAAATCGGCACCTTGGTTAACGGAAGAACTGTAACAGGTCATAGATGCTGCGCACTGGGCATACGAACTGCGCCGCATGCCTGAAAATCGTGCTGCATACAGGCAGAGGCGGAACAGACTCAGTCAAGTTGTGAGAATTGAAGAACTCAATCATGCCCATACAATAACCAACAGGAGGAACAGACAAGCTATTCTATGGAGAAGCCTTCTTGGTCTTGGTATAGGCAAAGTAAAAGCTGCAGCTGATCCCATTGCCCTAGTAGAAGAACTGAACCGATGCTTTACTTTACTTACGATCACAATTGAACCACAAAGCAAACAGAAGCTCAATGATTACTTCACGGGGGTAAACGGGTGTAGCCATTAAAAATTCTATCTAAGCGTGTTACTTGCAATACCGTCAAAAAAGCCGTCATGTATATTAGGTCAGCATCTACTTAATACAATGGCATCACGGTCCAACTGGTGAAACTTGTATCTTAGCCACTACTCCTCACTATAACAGGTATTTTCAACAATTCCTTAACCACAATTATTTTGCCTGAGGCCCGGAAACACTAGTTAAGCCACCATCTAAAAAATACTTTACCGCAGCACTCTCTTATTACCGAACTGTTTGCATACTCCCTGCACTCACCAAGGCCTTAGAATATGTAATTCACGACCAGCTAATAAACTGCCTAATCACAAACAACCTACTAGACGAACACCAAACAGGTTTCCGTAAACATCGCGGCACAACTCTGCCTTAATAAAGACAACAGATGATCTGAAGCTTACCATTGATGCACAAGATGCAACTATCACGTGTTTCTTAGACATCAGCGAAGCCTTTGACACTGTCGACTTCGAGATTTTACTTACCAGATTTAGCAGCCTAAATTTCTCGCCAAGCGCAATCCAGTGGTTTCGCTCACACCTGACGTCTCGTCAGAAATGCGTAATGTCCGGCACGATGAAGTCAAAATGGATGAAGACATATCAAGAATCCCTAGTGTTCGATATAAGGTCCTTCACTCATTTCAATGTGCCTAAAGGATACGTCATCAGTTTTTTCATACTGCAAATAACACGTGCTCACTGATGACCTGCAGTTGTGACTAACTGCAAAACCAATAAATCCGAAGACAACTATCTAGAACCTCAATATCGTCCTGTGCGCACTATCAAAATGGGCGCAGAGTACAGGGTTAAAGCTCAACCCACACAAAACCCATCCGGTACTGGCTGGTCATTTTAGGCTCATTAACCCGAAATACCGGCAATTCATACCTTCTTTAGTCCTAAATGGAACAAACATCAACTTCTCTACTTCAGCAAAGAGCAGAGGAGTAATAAGAGATGGAAATCTATATTGGACTCAGCACGGAATTGCAGTGTGCAAGCCTACGGAAATATAAAAAGTGCTTCCCTGTTGACCTGAAAAACAATCGTGTACACATACTTATAGTTCCAATTATTGATTACGGCGATGTTATCCCTCAAAGCCATTCTCAGGAAAGCTCACGGAACCTGGAACTTGTTATTAATTCCTGGGTCCGTAATATGAATGATGTTCGACTCTTTGATCATCTTTCACCATCCTATGCACAGTCATCCTGGTTGCAGGCAGACGAGCGCAGAAATTTACGTACCTTCTGTATTCTCGAATGTCTTATCAATGAACGCTGTCACTCACATCTCTCCTCTTAACACACTTATTTGAACAACATCCGTTTCCATGAGAGCAAAATTCTTCCTGTCCCATTCCATCGTTCAGCCATTTCCTCGAAATCCTTCTCAGTTGCAGGAATCCAGTCCTGGAATAATCTCACACACTGTATTAGAGAACTGAATAATATCTTCAGCTTCAGAAGACAATTCACAATATGGATTACCTTTGCCCCTGTACGCACTCATGACCCTTGTACATCCCTCTTATAAACCAGATCTACCTCAGTTATCAGTATTTAGCTGCTGCAGTCTCCTTAAATTTCATTTCCCTTGAAAATAACTATCTTGTAAACTTATAATTTCTTTATATATCTGCCACTATCGTTATTATTATTATTGTCATTGTTATTGTCACTATCAGTGGCAGCAATTGCAGTAGTACAAGTACTGCTAGCATTAACTTTATTAGTTCATAGCCAATATTATTTACTCACATTGCTACTTCAGGTACTCAAATCACTTTAATAATATTTGTCATATTAAAACTGTTATTTCTTAGGAAACCATGATTAATAAAAGGTAGCCTACGTGTGAAACCCTGGTCCGATGGGTTTGATGGCTCTAATCAGGTCAGGCTAAAAAGATATTATTCAAATGCATTCATTTTACATTCAACTCTGTGCAATCGCAAAGAATATTTTTTTTCTCAGAAAAAGGCAGCCAGAACGAACTGCGGTTTGAGTTCACGAATTTTGTTTTGCTATTCTACCATACATGTACACATACTCACTCATGGCCTTAGGGCTTAATAATATTCACTGCCTGAACATTCGACAAAAAAAGTGTACCACTTGGGGAAAAAGGTAAATCTACATTTTACAGCAAACGTAGAATTAAAAAAGGCTTTTCGCCAGTGTTGAACGAAATATACTGTTTGAAATTTTGAAGGTAGCAGGGGCAAACTACAAGGAACGAAAGATGATCTGCAACAGTTAAATGGCATAGGACATCAAAGGGAGGCAATAGAGAGTGAGACGGAACTACGGCCTATCTCCCGGTCTGTGTAATGAGCAAGCAGTAAGGAAACCGAAGATAAAATAGGAAAGGAAACTTCAAGAAGAACTCATAAGAACCTTATGGTTTTCTGATGACATTGCAGTTCTATCAGGGACAGCAAAAGACTTGTAAGATTAGTTAAACAGCGTAGAAAGCGCGTTGAAAAGTGAATCAAGATTATAAGTAAATGATGTTTTGTTGTTGTTGTGGTCTTCAGTCCTGAGACTGGTTTGATGCAGCTCTCCATGCTACTCTATCCTGTGCAAGCTTCTTCATCTCCCAGTACCTACTGCAACCTACATCCTTCTGAATCTGCTTACTGTATTCATCTCTTTGTCTCCCTCTACGATTTTTACCCTCCACGCTGCCCTCCAATACTAAATTGGTGATCCCTCGATGTCTCAAAACATGTCCTACCAACCGATCCCTTCTTCTAGTCAAGTTGTGCCACAAGCTCCTCTTCTCCCCAATTCTATTCAATACCTCCTCATTAGTTATGTGATCTACCCATCTAATCTTCACCATTCTTCTGCAGCACCACAATTCGAAATCTTGTATTCTCTTCTTGTCCAAACTATTTATCGTCCACGTTTCACTTCCATACATGGCCACACTCCAAACAAATAATTTCAGAAACGATTTCCTGACATTTAAATCTATACTCGATGTTAACAAATTTTTCTTCTTTAGAAACGCTTTCCTTGCCATTGCCAGTCTACATTTTATATCCTCTCTACTTCGACCATCATCAGTTATTTTGCTCCCCAAATAACAAAACTCCTTTACTACTTTAAGTGTCTCATTTCCTAATCTAATTCCCTCAGCATCACCCAACTTAATTCGACTACATTCCATTGTCCTCGTTTTGCTTTTGTTGATGTTCATCTTATACCCTCCTTTCAAGACACTGTCCATTCCGTTCAACTGCTCTTCCATGTCCTTTGCTGTCTCTGACAGAATTACAATGTCATCGGCGAACCTCAAAGTTTTTATTTCTTCTCCCTGGATTTTAATACCTACTCCGAATTTTTCTTTTGTTTCCTTTATTACTTGCTCAATATACAGATTGAATAACATCGGGGACAGGCTACAACCCTGTCTCACTCCCTTCCCAACCACTGCTTCCCATTCATGCCCCTCGACTCTTATAACTGCCACCTGGTTTCTGTACAAATTGTAAATAGCCTTTCGCTCCCTGTATTTTACCCCTGCCACCTTTAGAATTTGAAAGAGAGTATTCCAGTCAACATTGTCAAAAGCTTTCTCTAAGTCTACAAATGCTGGAAACGTTGGTTTGCCTTTCCTTAATCTATCGTCTAAGATAAGTCGTAGGGTCAGTATTGCCTCACGTGTTCCAACATTTCTACGGAAACCAAACTGATCTTCCCCGAGGTCGGTTTCTACCAGTTTTTCCATTCGTCTGTAAAGAATTCGCGTTAGTATTTTGCAGCCGTGACTTATTAAACTGATAGTTCGGTAATGCTCATTGCATGCATGTGATGCTCATGCAATTATATTACAAAATGCGATTCTGAAAGTAGTAAACAAGTTTTGTTATTTGTAGAATAAAACAGCTGACTTTTCTTTGAAAGAAGGAAATATTAAATTTACATAAATGTTATTTGGAATTAAATGATAATAATGGGTTGTTGAATTTCAAATTGTTTCTTGTCGTGTGTAGTCGGATGAGGGACCTCCTGTTCGGATTGTTTAAGTATGCGATGGGAAAGCTTCGTAGACAATAACAATATTCTGGAAATACGCTGTCATTCTTCCTTAGTTGTTATTTGAATTATGTTTATCACGTGGATAAGAAACAAATATTTTTTCTGCTCAAGCGAAACATAGCTTCAAGTAGGCCTGAAATCGAAACTAATAAAAGGCTGTATTAGCTGGTCAATAACGTTGAGTATTCGAGGCGTGCTGAATATTAATGCCATCGAATTTTTTATTTTGTTCTCAGTATCGGTTGAGGTGCTACATTCACGCATATCACTCGGTCGACTTTCCAGCTTTGGTGACGCAAGTTGCAGTCCATTCCGATGAAGGACTGCCAATTATAGCGTGTAACCTGGCCGAGTGTGAAGTAACTATGTCGTGAGAAACAAGTTTCTGTAATCGAGTTTCGAATTCGAACAGGTCACGTGCACTGTAATTTCTGCAAGAATTCGACGCCTTGCTTCACTGTCATCGATCGTCCTCCATGCAATCCCAACTGAGCCCCATAAGAGTTTAATTTGTTGCCAAAACCTAACGAACACCTCCGAGGACTTCGCTTTGATGGCGGTGATGAAGCGGTTCAAGCAGAGGTGACGTTTCGGTTCCACCAACGAAGTCAAACTTTTTACAGTGACGCTGCCAACAAATGGATCCCTCGTTTGGAGAACCAGAAACTACGCTGAAAATTACGTATGTAGGCGTAAAATGTTAAAAACGTTACTTTTCTTTAAAAAGCTTTAGGAGTTCTCCCTTTAAAAAATTCGGAGGCGTTATTTTCCAGCAATCCATCGCACTATATTTTCATTGTGACCTGCTCCCCTACAATGGTGTACGATTAAGACCACAATTGCTGAAAACTTCTAAAAATTTTGTGATATGATAGCTCGTTTATTGCACCGACCATTCCTTGAACATTATTTGCCTTAGAGGATGCTGTACCAACATCGCCGAAAAAGTGAGACTTGAGTTTCTCCTGGCGTATACAACTTTCAAATAACTTCCGGGAATTCAGCCAGGTAACACTTTCAGCGACCGCCGATGTTTTTTATTCAATGACCAGTATTACGAGCAGACAGATGGAGTTGCGATGGGTAGTACGTTGTCTCTGTGATCGCAAATTGGTTTATGGAAGACTTCGAGGAGCGTCCGTTGGAGTCGGCTCCTTTGAAACCCGCCTGTTTCTTTAGATATGTTGATGACACCTTTGTTGTTTGGCCTCATGGTAGGGAGAATTTGAATTCCTTTCTAGACCATCTGAACTCTATCCACCCGAACATTCGTTTTACGGTGGAGGTGGAAGAGGATGGTTGCCTTCCCTTTCTTGACGTGTTGGTTAGGAGGAAGGATCATGGATCATTGGGACATGCAGTCTACAGAAAACGTTCTCACACCGACTTGTACTTACAGGCTAATAATTGTCACCATCCGGCTTAGCGTGAAGGGGTACTTCGTACCTTGGTACAAAGTGCACATGTCGTTTCCCACGCCGAGACTTTGACAGCTGAGTTGTCCCATCTTGAAGTTACGTTTTGTCAAAACGGTTATAGTGATAGATTGAACGTGCGTTGCGCTATCGACCAACTGTACGCCGGGTGATTGATGATAATTCTGCGTCGACATCTAAGTCTACTGCCTTTTTGCCTTACGTAGGAAACACTTCCAACAATATCGATCGTGTTGTTGTGGTCTTCAGTCCTGAGACTGGTTTGATGCAGCTCTCCATGCTATTCTATCCTGCGCAAGCTTCTTCATCTCCCAGTACCTACTGCAACCTACATCCTTCTGAATCTGCTTAGTGTATTCATCTCTTGGTCTCCCTCTACGATTTTTACCCTCCACGCTGCCCTCCAATGCTAAATTTGTGGTCCCTTGATGCCTCAAAACATGTCCTACCAACCGATCCCTTCTTCTAGTCAAGTTGTGCCACAAACTTCTCTTCTCCCCAATCCTATTCAATACCTCCTCATTAGTTACGTGATCTACCCACCTTATCTTCAGCATTCTTCTGTAGCACCAAATTTCGAAAGCTTCTATTCTCTTCTTGTCCAAACTAGTTATCGTCCATGTTTCACTTCCATACATGGCTACACTCCATACAAATATTTTCAGAAACGACTTCCTGACACTTAAATCTATACTCGATGTTAACAAATTTCTCTTCTTCAGAAATGATTTCCTTGCCATTGCCAGTCTACATTTTATATCCTCTCTACTTCGACCATCATCAGTTATTTTACTCCCTAAATAGCAAAATTCCTTTACTACTTTAAGTGTCTCATTTCCTAATCTAATTCCCTCAGCATCACCCGATATAATTTGACTACATTCCATTATCCTTGTTTTGCTTTTGTTGATGTTCATCTTATATCCTCCTTTCAAGACACTGTCCATTCCATTCAATTGTTCTTCCAAGTCCTTTGCTGTCTCTGACAGAATTACAATGTCAATATCGATCGTATTTTACGGAAATACGATGTGAAATGTGTTTCCCGACCTCCATCTAAAATCACAGTGCTTTTGAGTTCTGTCAAGGATGATCTTGGTCTGCGTGAGGCGGGTGTAGATCGCATTCCTTGTAGCTGCGGCATGCCATATATTGGTCAAACTATCAGGACCGTGGAGGACCGATGTACTGAGCATAAATGGCACACACGATTACAGCAGCCAAGAAGATCTGCTATTGCCGAACATTGCTTGGATACTGGTCACCCCATGTTATATAATAACGCCGAGATATTGGCATGCACGACCAGCTATTGGGACAGTGTTATTAAGGAGGCAGTTGAGATTAAATTATCGTACAACCTTGTAAACAGGTGTAAGTAGGCTGTTTAGGTTTTTATATTGGTAACGCCACGTAGCGCTCTGTATGAAAATCACTGGCTGTGCTGTGTGCAGTCTGTGGCTAGTTTGCATTGTTGTCTGCCATTGTAATGTTGGGCAGCTGGATGTTAACAGCGCGTAGCGTTGCGCAGTTGGGGGTGAGTCGCCAGCAATGGTGGATGTGGGGAGAGAAATGGCGGAGTTTTGAAATCTGTAAGACTGGATGTCACGAACTGCTATGTATATTATGATTTTTCAACACTATTGAGGTAAATACATTGTTTGTTCTCTATTAAAATCTTTCATTTGCTAACTATGCCTATCAGTAGTTACTGCCTTCCGTAGTTTGAATCTTTTATTTAGCTGGCAGTAGTGGCGCTCGCTGTATTGCAGTATTTCGAGTAACGAAGATTTTTGTGAGGTAAGTGATTTGTGAAAGGTATAGGTTAATGTTAGTCAGGGCCACATTTTTGTAGGGATTATTGAAAGTCAGATAGCGTTGCGCTAAAAATATTGTGTGTCAGTTTAAGGACAGTCATGTATAATTGTTCAAAGGGGACGTTTCACAGGGATGGAGGTTTTTATTTAAACTCTGTTTGGAATCCTCATCTCTCTCTTGTCAAAAAACAGAGCGATAGAGTCAATGTTACCTCACCTGCTAGTTCGTAGTCTCACTATCGATAGCTCTGACTTTGGTCAGCTTTGGTGGCACTAGTGTCCAGTGTGTGTGTGTTATCTTTCCTGCTTCTGTCCGAGAACCGAGTTTTTAAATTTGCATGTACGTTGCCTGTCCGTTGCAGTTTGCCTTGAAAATGGCGGGGTGTTCTCCCGCCGAAATATCGGCGGTCGCTGAAAGTGTTACCCGGCTGAATTCCAGGAAGTTATTTGAAAATCGCCGAAAATATTTTCATAAAAAACAGCAACTTTTAGTAGGAATATATACGCAGAGCTGTTACTGGGAGACCTCAAAGTATGCAACGCTGTTGGCTTAGAAGCTCCTTCCTTGGGCTATTTCTAACGAAAAGGGGAGGGAGCGTAAGGATGTCTTGAGAAATGTGGTTGGACAGTAAAATTCTGAACTGTTATTGTGAGAACTAAATATGTCTGTTGGCTTAAAAACTCTCTGCTTGCCCTTTTTCCAAAAATGGGCGTGGCTTAGGAAAGGAGTGGGGCGAAGATGGTGTGTGGCTTTGGAAAGTGGTGAGGGGACAGGAAGAGGCAGGGGAGGGGGAAGAGATAGGAGAAAGGAGAGGCGTTGGTTACGAAGGAGATGTAGCTCAAGAGACGGGTCGAGTATGAGAACGTTATTGGTATGCCCTGATTCTGTATGTGCGTAACCTCATGATCAAAGTTCAGTTTGGATTCAGAACGCCCGTTGATCTCATTTCAAGGCCCTGAAAGCTTACAAATTTCCTACTGTTGTTGAAATTGATCAGGTTATGTTCAAATAGAAATCGAGTGACTTGGAACAAACATTGCAGATTACGACACTTTGCTTCCACGAGCGGGTAACATCACTTTGTTGTCATGGTGTCGCAGATATTCGTAAACTGCCAATGGTGCAAACCACTATCCGATGAGACATCTACCACAGTCATTCAGCTTTTAGATGGAACCGAATAGCAGTACACTCCCTACCCTGTGCATGCGCTGAGGAACTGGCGAAGAAAAATACAGTCTTGATGGTACGAAAAAGTAGTGGTGGCTAAACTCATAACCTCCTTGCGAATGTGTAATTTCTGGTTGTGGCGTGATGCTGTGTGGCGTAATCATGCCAACAGACGTGGTGAAATCACAGCGTAACGAGGTATTTGCGAAGTGAAGGGCTGTCGTTAACGGCGCGGCTTAACTCTGAACGCAAGGTGCAGGTCGATAAGGCAAGATTTAGCTCGATGATAATGTGATACGTTTCAGAGCGCATAAGTACCATTCCAGGGACTTGAGTCTTTCATGTATGACTTGATACGTGAAGATTCCGTTTTAACAGACGATAAAGATTCATAAGTTGAGTTACTTGAGATGAAGAACCAAAGCACGAAAATGTGGATGTTGTACTGTCATCATGATTTAGTTAAGTAATTTTCTACTTACATTGCCTGTTAACTCAAAAATGGGTAAGTAAATGAAGTAATATTGCAGGATATCCACATTTTGGGATCCGTACCAGATCGGGTTGACGGAGGAGATAGAGAAGATCCAAAGAAGAGCGGCGCGTTTCGTCACAGGGTTATTTGGTAACCGTGATAGCGTTACGGAGATGTTTAACAAACTCAATTGGCAGACTCTACAAGAGAGGCGCTCTGCATCACGGTGTAGCTTGCTCGCCAGGTTTCGAGAGGGTGCGTTTCTGGATGAGGTATCGAATATATTGCTTCCCCCTACTTATACCTCCCGAGGAGATCACGAATGTAAAATTAGAGAGATTCGAGCGCGCACGGAGGCTTTCAGACAGTCGTTCTTCCCGCGAACCATACGCGACTGGAACAGGAAAGGGAGGTAATGCCAGTGGCACGTAAAGTGCCCTCCGCCACACACCGTTGGGTGGCTTGAGGAGAATAAATGTAGATGTAGATGTTTGGTACTTTCAGTTATAAATATGAAGTTCTCCTACCAAGCACCGTCGGAAGAATAAATTAACATCAAGTCCGGAAAATAACATTTCTGGTGATATGAAGTGTTCATTTGGCAATGTGAATGAGGTAAGTGTTCTCAGCGTGCTTGCGCGTCTCCGTCGGTATGGTGGCGCCAGCATAAAAAAGCCGTTCTCAATCGTCGGAGCCGTGTTCATGGTCATGAACGCTTCAGAGATGTCCACAGTTCAAGACTGGTTGTCGAAGATGGAGCATTGCTTGTCAATGAAACTTGAAGATATGTGTCCACTACACAGTGTAGCTGGATTATGCGCTGGGTTAGTCGAATGAATGTACAGAAAAAAATTTAACAACGAGCGTCACACTAGTTGGGAAGAAATTTATCGCCACGAACATAAGCGTACGAGAAATTTCTTTTTTCCCCAAATAACAGAGAGTTGACAAATCTTCTCAATAAAGGATCGTTCGCGTTGCAGAATTTGAGGAGACAGTGTTGGTTCGTGTGTGACAGGATTCATCAATGAGTACCCGTTGCAATGGTGCCAACTCCCCACAGGGGAGTGTCATGGGACCGTTGCTGTTCACAATATACATAAATGACCTGGTGGATGACATCGGAAGTTCACTGAGGCTTTTTGCAGATGATGCTGTGGTGTATCGAGAGGTTGTAACAATGGAAAATTGTACTGAAATGCAGGAGGATCTGCAGCGAATTGACGCATTGTGCAGGGAATGGCAATTGAATCTCAATGTAGACAAGTGTAATGTGCTGCGAATACATAGAAAGATAGATCCCTTATCATTTAGCTACAAAATAGCAGGTCAGCAACTGGAAGCAGTTAATTCCATAAATTATCTGGGAGTACGCATTAGGAGTGATTTAAAATGGAATGATCACATGAAGTTGATCGTCGGTAAGGCAGATGCCAGACTGAAATTCGTTGGAAGAATCCTAAGGAAAGGCAATCCGAAAACAAAGTAAGTAGGTTACAGTACGCTTGTTCGCCCACTGCTTGAATACTGCTCAGCGGTGTGGGATCCGTACCAGATAGGGTTCGTAGAAGAGATAGAGAAGATCCAACGGAGAGCAGCGCGCTTCGTTACAGGATCATTTAGTAATCACGAAAGCGTTACGGAGATGATAGATAAACTCCAGTGGAAGACTCTGCAGGAGAGACGCTCAGTAGCTCGGCACGGGCTTTTGTTAAAGTTTCGAGAACATACCTTCACCGAAGAGTCCAGCAGTATATTGCTCCCTCCTACGTATATCTCGCGAAGAGACCATGAGGATAAAATCAGAGAGATTAGAGCCCACACAGAAGCATACCGACAATCCTTCTTTACACGAGCAATACGAGACTGGAATGGAAGGGAGAACCGATAGAGGTACTCAGGGTACCCTCCGCCACACACCGTCAGGTGGCTTGCGGAGTATGGATGTAGATGTAGATGTAGATGCTTAATGCCAGACGAGACCAAACAATTGCATCTAAGCTGGCTTTAAGGTAATTGATAAATATTGCGAAATTAACTGCCACTCGAGATCATTTCGTTGCTACCTAGCCACTAGTGGGTGAGCACGTGACTTTAAACTTGTTAAATGGCTCGTCTGCAAAGTAGAGATTCGGTCGTGTGCTGTTGTTTTCAGCCCTTATAGATGTAGCGATTATTCACATGGAATTGTTATCAGAAAATAAGTGAAAATTTTACAAATCAATAAAGGTACATAAAGGACATAAAACTATGGTCCCTCAATATAATGACGTAGCATAACCACCGGATTGAAGTTCACTATTATTTTTCTAAGGTCAAACTCAGGTTACTTCAAATAATGGCCTTACACAGCGTGGAATTTATCACAGTACGTCAACAACAAATCAAATAAGTGACCTAGTAGGGCAAGTAGAGCTTTCACAGGCAACAACGAATATAGCCCAAAGGCGTTGTGCAGTTCACCCAAATCACTCAAAGTGAATAACGTTCGAAGTTCAATAAGTTTATTCAACGTATACAATAACCAATTCACTATGGCAAAACTTGGTCACTGATTACTAGCACTAACTGTTCAGATATTCTCCGAGTCCCATACAGTGACACTGAACTATTCTCAAGTCCCGAAAAGGAGCACATCTAAATAATTCTGTTTTCAGGCTATCGCGTAAACACACGCGACACAGTGGTCGTGTAAACCTTACGAACGGCCTTATTCAATAAGACACGAACATCGAAAGACCACGAACCGTACTCAGCTCACCTATTTAAGATTTCTGTCACATGCCCTAGCATTATAGTTAAGTAAGCACCTTGTAAATAGACCATAATCCCAATGAGTACCAATTTTATGTACACTGGGCGGGGTTGCGCACTAGTTAGCACTTGGGACTTGCATTCGGGAGGACGACAATTCAAACCTGCATCCGGCCATCCTAATTTAGGTTTTCTGTGATTTCCCTAAATTGCTATGATAAATGCCGGGATGGTTCCTTCGAAAGGGCAGGGCCGGCTTCCTGATCCGAGCTTGCAGTCCATCTCTAATGACCTTGTTGTCGACGTGAAGTTAAACACTAACCTCCTCCTTCATGTTTTATGATCTTTACATATTTCAGACATACATAATACACATTTTTAGACAATTTGTAGAAAGATGGCAGTTATAAGAGTTGAGGGGCACGAAAGGGAAGCAGTGATTGGGAAGGGAGTTAGACAGGGTTGTAGCCTCTCCCCGATGTTATTCAATCTGTATATCGAGCAAGCAGTAAAGGAAACAAAAGAAAAATTCGGAGTAGGTATTAAAATCCATAGAGAAGAAACAAAAACTTTGAGGTTCGCCGATGACATTGTAATTCTGTCAGAGACAGCAAAGGACTTGGAAGAGCAGTTGAACGGAATGGACAGTGTATTGAAAGGATATAAGATGAACATCAACAAAAGCAAAATGAGGATAATGGAATTGGTCGAATTAAGTTGGGTGATGCTGAGGGAATTAGATTAGGAAATGAGACACTTCAAGTAGTAAAGGAGTTTTGCTATTTTGGGAGCAAAATAACTGATGATGGTCGAAGTAGAGAGAATATAAAATGTAGACTGGCAATGGCAAGGAAGCGTTTCTGAAGAAGAGAAATTTGTTAACATCGAGTATAGATTTAAGTGTCAGGAAGTCGTTTCTGAAAGTATTTGTATGGAGTGTAGCCATGTATGGAAGTGAAACGTGGATGATAAATAGTTTAGACAAGATGAGAATAGAAGCTATCGAAATGCGGTGCTAAAAAAGAATGCTGAAAATTAGATGGGTAGATCACATAACTAATGAGTAGGTACTGAATGGAATTGAGGAGAAGAGAAATTTGTCGCACAAATTGACTAGAAGAAGTGATCGGTTGATAGAACATATTCTGAGGCATCAAGGGATCACCAATTTGGAACTGGAGGGGAGCGCAGAGGGTAAAAATCGTAGAGGGAGACCAAGAGATGAATAAACTAAACAGATTCAGAAGGATGTAGGCTGCAGTAGGTACTGGGAGATGAAGAAGCTTGCACAGGATAGAGTAGCATGGAGAGCTGTATCAAACCAGTCTCTGGACTGAAGACCACAACAACAACAGAAATATATTAGTTTATTATGGGTTAAACATCGGAGAATAGTCAGCTTTGATTTACATTTTATGCATCGTATATCGGAGGAGCAAGAACCAGTCAAACTAATATATTTATTCAGCTTGCCGCTTGCGCGCTTACAGCCATTTTACCAACGTAAACTTATCAAAATTCTTACTAAACAAACCTAAACTAATTACAATAACAGGGCAACTCATTCATCATGATGCTAATTCGTTGTGTGTGTGGAAGTCTGTGTTTTAGCACTATAGTCATAAATGTCAAATAAATTATTTATAGCAATGAGTGTATCTGTTCAATAAGACAATTATGATCATTTTATAAATGACTTCAAGACGTATCCAACAGCGTAACGTACACGTGTGTAATATTTCTGAAGCTTTTGTTACTGTTGTTAGAAATAATTTTACACGTAAATGTTAGTAACTTTGTTAACATGTATCACTTAAATGTAATAGTTTTAGTGAGTTCGTCTCTTTATTGTGAGTTCAGCGCTATCGTTAAGTTTTCTGTATCGTGTTTGGAAGTGGTTTACATGTCTTAATGAATACTAGCTGACAAACCCAGTACTGCCCAGGTATTTATTTATACCAATCTTCTATTAGTCCATCTCCTCCTCTCTGTCCATCTCTTCCTCTTCTTCCGTTCGCACCTCGTGGCCTAGTGGCTAGTGTTGCTGTCTCTGGATCACGGGATCCCGGGTTCGATTCCCGTCCGGATTGGGGATTTTCTCTGCCCGGGGACTGGGTGTTCGCCATCATTTTCATCGTCATTTGTGCCAGTGGCCAGACTGGATTCTGAAAAAACTTGAATTGCGAAAAAATTGGGACTTTGTACGGGCGCTGATGACCGCGCAGTTGAGCGCCCCACAAATCCAACATCATCATCATCAATGTTTATGATGTCGTATCTCCCGAACTATGAACTGTACAATGATATAATTTTTGAGGTAGATTCAGCAAAATATCCGGATGCTGTCAGCGAAAACTGTTCTGAATAGAGTTAGTCGCAAAGAAGTAATACATTAAAACGTTCTGCTTCGTGTGACGGTTTTACTGCATAAACAGCGAAAATGTATTAAGTAAGAAACTTTTCTCCTTTCATTATTTTGTGGGGGTCGTCAGCGAGAAACATTTAGTAAGGTTCGGAAATTGTGTGTAAAGTTTGTTGCAAGTCTTTTAATACTCGAATTCTCAAGTACTGGGTAACTAAAAACGTGAGTATTCTCGCGTCGCGGGCTACACTGCTTTTTAACACGCCAACACTTTGATAGATGGATGGTTCTTATCCCCACAGTGATTCTTTACAGACAGTAAATGACGGCTGTACCAAGTTTGGTTGAAATCGATGCAGTGGTTTAGAAGGAATTGTAGAACGTACATAGGAGGGTGGTCCATTGATAGTGACCGGGCCAAATATCTCACGAAATAAGCATCAAACGAAAGAAGTACAAAGAACAAAACTCGTCTAGCTTGAAGAGGGAAACCAGATGGCGCTATAGTTGGCCAGCTAGATGGCGCTGCAACACGCCAAACGGATATCAACTGCGTTTTTTTTAAATAGGAACCCTCATTTTTATTACATATTCGTGAAGTACGTAAAGAAATACGAATGTTTTAGTTGGACCACTTTTTTCGCTTTGTGATAGATGGCGCTGTAATAGTCACAAACGTATAAGTACGTGGTATCACGTAACATTCGGCCAGTGTGGACGGTGTTTGCTTTGTGATACATTACCCATGTTAAAATGGACCGTTTACCAATTGCGGAAAAGGCAGATATCGTGTTGATGTACGGCTATTGTGATCGAAATGCCCAACGGGCGTGTGCTAAGTATGCTGCTCCGTATCCCGGACGACATCATCCAAGTGTCCGGACCGTTCGCCGGATAGTTGCGTTATTTAAGGAAACAGGAAGTATTCAGCCACATGTGAAGCGTCAACCACAACCTGCAACGAATGATGGTGCCCAAGTAGGTGTTTTAGGTGCTGCCGCGGCTAATCCGTAAATCAGTAGCAGACAAATTGCGCGAGAATCGGGAATCTCAAAAACGTCGGTGTTGAGAATGCTACATCAACATCAATTGCACCCGTACCATATTTCTATGCACCAGGAATTGCATGGCGACGACTTTGAACGTCGTGTACAGTTCTGCCACTGGGCACAAGAGAAATTACGGGACGATTACGGATTTTTTGCACGCGTTCAATTTAGCGACGAAGCGTCATTCACCAACAGCGGTAACGTAAACCAGCATAATATGCACTATTGGGCAACGGAAAATGCACGATGGCTGCGACAAGTGGAACATCAGCGACCTTGGCCAGTTAACGTATGGTGCGGCATTATGGGAGGTTGGATAATTGGCCCCCATTTCATCGATGGCAATTTAAATGGTGCAATGTATGCTGATTTCCTACGTAATGTTCTACCGATGTTACTACAAGATTTTTCACTGCATGACAGAATGGCGATGTACTTCCAACATGATGGATGTTCAGCACATGGCTCGCGTGCGGTTGAAGCTGTACTGAATGGCATATTTCATGACAGGTGGATTGGTCGTCGAAGCACCATACCATGGCCCGCACGTTCACCCGATCTGATGTCCCCGGATTTCTTTCTGTGGGGAAAGTTGAAGGATATTAGCTATCGTGATCCACCGACAACGCCTGACACCATGCGTCAGCACATTGTCAATGCATTTGCGAACATTACGGAAGGCGAACTACTCGCTGTTGAGAGGAATGTCGTTACACGTATTGCCAAATTCATTGAGGTTGACGGACATCATTTTGAGCATTTGTTGCATTAATGTGTTATTTACAGGTAATCACGCTGTAACAGGATGTGTTCTCAGAAATGATAAGTTCACAAAGGTACATGTATCACATTGGAACAACCGAAATAAAATGTTCAAACGTACCTAGATTCTGTATTTTTATTTAAAAAAACGTACCTGTTACCAACTGTTCGTCTAAAATTGTGAGCCGTATGTTTGTGACTATTAGAGCACCATCTATCACAAAACGAAAAAAAGTGGTTCAACAAAATTCCTATTTAAAAAAACGCAGTTGATATCCGTTTGACCTATGGCAGCGCCATCTAGCGGGCCAACCATAGCGCCATCTGGTTTCCCCCTTCAAGCTAGACGAGTTTCGTTCTTTGTAGTTTTTTCGTTTGACGCTCATTTCGTAAGATATTTGGCCCGCTCACGATCAATGGACCACCCTGTATACTGGGGTGACAAAAGTCACGGGACACCTCCTAATATCGTGCCGGACCTCCTTTTGCCCGGCGTAGTGCAGCAGCTGGACGTGGCGTGGACTCAATAAGCTGTTGTAAATACTGGAACATTCAATTATCTTCGATAAATGTTCGATGGGATTCATGACGGGCGATCGGGCTGATCAAACCACTGGTTCGAACTGCTCAGAATGTTCCTCAAACCAATCGCGTGCAATTATGAGCCGGTGATATGGCGCACTGTCATTACATTAAAATTCCATCGTTGTTCTGGAACGTGAAGTCCACGAACGGCTGCACATTATCTCCAAGTAGCCTGCCGTAACCATTTCCAGTCGACGGTCGGTTCGGTTGGAACAGAGGAACCAGTCTATTCCACACAAAGAAACCCACACTTGTATGGAGCTCGCACAGTGCCAAGTTGACAACTTGGACCCATCGCTTTGTGAGGTGTGCACCACACTGGAACCCTGCTGTCAGCGCTCTTACCAACTGAACTCATGACTCACCCGACCAGGCCACGGTTTCCCAGTCGTCTAGGGTCTAGTCGATACCATCACGAGCCCGAAGAGGCGCTGCAGGTGATGTCGTGCACTTAGCAAGGCACTTGTGTCGGCCGTCTGCTCCCATAGCCCGTTAATGCCGAACGTTCCTAATGGATACGTTCGACGTACTTCCGACATTGATTTCTGCCGTTATTTCATGCCGTGTTACTTGCCAGTTAGCACTGATAACTCCACACAGACGCCGCTACGCTCGGTCGTTAAGTGAAGGCGGTCAGCCACTACGTTGTCGGTGGTGAGGGGTAATGTCTGACAGTTGGTATTCTCGTCACGCTCTTGACACTGTGGATCTCGGAATATTGAAGTCCCTAATTACGAAACTGAACGTCTTGTATGTCTAGCTCCAGCTACCATTCCGCTCGTAAAGTCTATTAATTCCCGTCATGAGGCCATTATCATGTCGGAAACCTTTACAAACGACAGCTCCGCATGTGCACCGCCCTTTTATACCTTGTGGATGTCATGCTACTGCCATCTATATATGTACGTATCGCTATCCCATGCCCTTGTCACCTCAGTGTATACATACATACGTACATCCATTTTGATACTTGGTATGGATTCGAGGCGTTTAGTTGTAGCACATTCAGACCTTGGGAATATTGCTCGGTATCCACCATCAGGTGGCGGTGCAGTTTATCTAACCATCAAGGGGATTAAAGTAGCGTTCTCTCAGCGGCCCACTGGACCGGCATCTCCCAGCTGGAGCCATGGCTCGCAGCGGCGACTCTGAGAACACCACGGCGCTCGCTCTCCTGGTCGACACAGCCGCCTCACAGAAACCTGCCAGCTACCTGGTGCTCAACCAAACACGACGTTTTGAGTATCTTGCACAGTGCACATAGCGCTCGTAGCGTAACACGGTCTAGTAGCATACTTCCAAAAATACTTATGGAGGAGCAGTTATGTCCTAATCAAAATGCCTGGCAGCCGCGACATTGAACAGTTAGTTTGAACATAAGCTGTTGATCTCTTGTGTCATAGCTGCAAGGCACCAGTGCAATTCCGTTTATCCCAGGCAAGGAAGGCAACTGGTGCCTGTACAATACATGGGAAGGGTGATGGAAGAGTGGTACTTCTTACATGAATAGTGTGGTCTCACTCAAAATGGCGTAAGAAGAGGCTATTAGCACCACTAGTTACCTACAGATTCATCAACGACTACCTTAATCAGTTAAGGATTTATATGTCGAGATATAACTTCTACATTTCATAATTTACTTATACATTTCGTATTTGAAGAAATACCACCTCTCGGATTCGAACTCGGAGCCCTCACCCATATGAGAGGCGAGAGACATGAAAACGACACCTCTGTAGATCTGACGTATGGTCTGCGGCGTCTGTACAGTTTTTTCAGTTACTTTCTTCGTGACATCATGCGGAATTTTGTCCGCGAAAGAATATCCCGTCATCATGTCTCACAACTGCTTTCGTCCTCTCCAGTCCTGTTGCTGGGTATCTCAAAAGACGTTACTAATCAAGTGGTTGTACAAGTCTGATATGCGCAGTTTCTTTCTCAAAATCTTTGATATTTGGATACCTCAGTCACATTCGATACATTTTATATCGCTATCTCTAGACACCTGATCGAAGCGGGAGGGCTCAGAGGCATATCCTTGATGTTGTAATCTAATCGTGTCAAGTGTTTTTCTTCTTTCAGAGCGTAATGCAGTGTGTTTAATCACTGCTACAGCTTACGATAAGGGAAACACTTTTTTTTCGTCTTCCGCTATTTCTTGATAAGTATCCACAGATAACAATGCGCACACAGATAGCCAACTGCGCGGATTCCTGTCTAAAATACGAATTACACGTGCAGTCCAAGTATAAACTGAAGATCCTGAAAACAAAAATTACTCCTAAGTAACGTGACACATAACAGACAAAGAGCTGGTGTTAGAAAGAAAATCTTAGAGCGAGATTTTTCCATTTCATTACAATTTTCCTATCAAATGTCCCAAAAAACATATAAAGTTAATGATCAAACTTTTCAAATACAAATCAAATCTGCTGATAAAGCAAAGTCACAAATTTGTTAGAAAATCGGTAGAATGTAATGCTTCCCAATTGTTGGTGTCGATGGACACCATGTTAATGATACTACAACTTATGACGTCATATTAATGGACTTTTCGGTCACTTCCTGAAAGAACAAATTGATATTTCATGGTTACAAAGTAAACAAAATACATTTCGTTACAATGATCTTTGTTTACTACTTACCAAATTTCGGGTAATTAAACCACAATCAGACTGCAGTTTTCATAGCTCTGATGGCAGCTTACGAAAAAACATGAAGAGAAAGCTTGGTGTTCAATTTTTTTGTTGTATTTCTATTTCAGAAGATAACAAATTTACTCAAAAACATGGTCTCTGATCGACGGTTTTCAGTATGTCTGAATGAAAAAGAGAGAAGATCGGCAAACCCGAACACTGGCTTGCCTCTAGAATAAGTTCTGGCTTTCATTCTGTTTAACTTGGGTGTCCATGATATTACAGCTCCAAGGAAATACAGCATGCGGTTCGTTTCCCATTAATATAAGGGAACAAATACATCAAGTATTGTGAGAGTGTACTATTAAGTGACCTCACCATGCTGAATGAGTATTTTTGGTAACGAAGACTTCAGCCAGATTCTAGCAAAACAGGGGTTCCATCTCAAACTAGAGAACCATACAGGAAGTTACATGTGTTACTTGATGGGGTCAATGTTTCCCATAGTTATTTCCGTAAATTTATAGGTGTGGTGTCACCGCCAGACACCACACTTGCTAGGTGGTAGTTTAAATCGGCCGCGGTCCATGTAGTACATGTCGGACCCGCGTGTCGCCACTGTGATCGCATACCTAGCGCCACCACCAAGGCAGGTCTCGTGATACGAGAGTGGACTCGCCCCCAGTTGTACGAGGACCAAGCTACCGCCCAGTTGTACGCGAACCTAGCTATCGCCCAGTTGTACGAAGCCTTTCTCTCTCATTAGCCGAGAGACACAATAGCCATCAGAAGTTAATGGCTACGAACTAGCAAGGAGCCATTTGTATCAGTGCCTATAGCTTACCAGTATTCAGAGAGATGTATTCCAAGGAAATATTAAAAGTTAAGTAAAAAGCATCTACTTACTTTTCTTCTTATTCATTCATAAGTTTTTATGTTCCAGACTTCACGACCGTATGCTTATTGCTGTGCGTGCACTATCGGCCACAGCGTTAGTCACTAGCTTTCTTTTGCAGCAGTCAACTCCACAGTGTCGGTCCAGCTACCGACACTACAACATATGGCGACGAGATAAAGAGTTTGTATTACTTTGTTTGTACCATTGATGACGTTTCAAGTGTTCTGATTGTTTCTATTTAATTGTGTCATGGCTTCGCCACATTCTCCAGATGTACTGTCCGAATTTTATCGCTTGCAGACTCAGCAGACGCAGGCGTTACTGGATGCCCTTGGACAGCTCGTCCAGGGTCAACGAACCATTCAAACCGATGCGGCCGCCGCCGCTTCTTCGCTACCGCTGCCGCTGAACGCTGTTGCACCTCCCTTTCGACCATACGTGGCAGCCGACGAGACCTGGCAAGAGTGGTCTCGTCAGTTTGCATTTCACCTTGCGGCCTACAGAATTCAAGGTAATGAGCGGCAGCCGTTTTTGCTTTCTTGTGTCGGTGTGTCCACATACCGTGTGATAGTGAAATTGTTTCCCCGCCGCGACGTAGCAACTTTGTCATACGAGGAAATTTTGTCTGCATTAGATGCCTATTTCAAAGAAACAGTTAATGTGGTTGCAAAACGGTATACGTTTTTTCGTACAAAACGTACGGCCGGTCAAACTAATAGGGAGTGGGTAGCAACATTGCAAGGACTTACTAGGGACTGTGCCTTTGAATGTGACTGTGGTCTTTCTTATTCAGATACAATGGTGCGTGATGCAATTGCACAGAACGTTTCTGATGTTCGCATACGGGAGCAAATTTTGAAACTAGTTAATCCCTCCCTTCAACAAGTGATAGACATATTGGATAGACAGGACACACTGGACTGTGCTCAGGAATCTTTTGAAACTTCGCCAGCCGTGTGTAACATTAACCGGCCCGCTGGACGCGCCGCGCGGCCCGGTAACCGGGCCTCGCGCACGGACACACGGCGACCGCCGCGTGCTAAGCCAGGTGTGCCGCGCCAGCACACAAATGTAGTGAAATCATGCCCGCGGTGTGCTACTAGACATTCGCGTGAACATTGCCCGTCACGCCAAGCTATTTGCTTTTTCTGCAATAAGAAAGGACATGTTCAAAGTGTTTGCCAGAAAAAGCTCAGATCCGACAATCACAATCATTCCAGGCCCTTTGCTTCGCGCCGGAATCGAACCAAGGACACTCAGGCTCGTGGACCTTCGCCTATGGACATTCATGTCGTTCATTCCACTTCGTCCAGTGACACTTTCTCTGACAGTAACAGTGATCGTCCCACAAAAACTGTGCGTCGACGTCGCCGGAAATCACGTCAATTAGCAAGTGATTCTGTACCAGTATCTGTTCCAAGTGCACAAAACAGTCGCTCTTGTCGTCAGCAGGACAATAAACTTTTTGTGGACTTAGACTTTGAAGGCCAAGTGATACCATTCCAGCTCGATACCGGAGCTGCAGTTTCATTGCTCAATCATGACACATACAAACAACTGGGCGCACCTCCGTTGCGTGCCGCACATGTTAAGCTAACTACATATTCCGGACAGAAAATTCCTGTGTTAGGACAGTGCAGCCTTCTTGCAACATACAAGGGCCAAACAAAACTTGTGTCATTTTACGTTCTTCGTTCTTCTTCTGCTGTGAACTTATTTGGTCTAGATTTATTTAAGTTGTTTAACATGTCTATTGTAAATCAGGTCCTATCTGTGAATCAGACTGTGCCTACAGACAGTGTTTCTCGGCTGTGTGACGAATTTGCAGACATTTTTGCACCGGGCTTAGGTTGCGCTAAAAACTATGAAGCACATTTAGAACTGAAGGTAAACGCGCAACCGAAATTTTTCAGGGCGCGCAATGTTCCCCACGCATTGCGTGATGAGGTCGCAAGAACGTTACACGAGCTCGAATCACAGGGTGTAATTGAACGTGTGCAAGCTTCTCTCTGGGCCTCACCCTTAGTAATTTTGCCAAAACCTTCAGGAAAATTGAGACTTTGCGTGGACTTCAAGGCCACAGTGAATCCACAGCTAGTGACTGCTACTTTTCCTTTGCCCCGCCCGGAAGATCTTTTTGCTAAACTGTGCCCGGGAAAATATTTTTCAAAGTTGGACCTAGCCGATGCGTACTTGCAAATACCGGTGGACGACGAATCCCAGCGCATATTGGTGGTTAACACGCATCTTGGATTGTACCGCTTCAAAAGACTGCCTTTCGGGTGTGCATCCGCCCCTGCCTTGTTTCAGCAATATTTACAAACTATTTGTGCGTCGGTCCCTCCTGCAGCAAACTATCTGGACAATATAGTGATCTCCGGACAGACAGAAGAAGAACATCTTGCGAATTTACGAACATTATTTCAGGTCTTGCGGCAAAATGGTCTTCGCTTGAGGAAGGACAAATGTGTGTTTTTTGCTCGTGACTTACCATACCTGGGACATGTCATTAATGCCCAAGGCATACATCCGAGTCCAGAGCACCTCCGTGCCATACAAGACTTGCCGTCCCCTAAAAATCTCAAACAGCTACAGAGTGTGTTGGGTAAAATTAATTATTACCATAAATATGTGCGCAATGCCTCTTCCATTTCAGCTCCGCTTCATCGCTTACGCCGTAAAGGTGTTCCGTTCGTCTGGACGACGGAATGTGAACGCGCCTTTCGCCAGTTGAAATCGGCGTTGCTTTCTAATACTTGCCTTACGCCTTTCGATCCCCAGAAACCCCTTTTGTTGATGGTAGATGCATCGGATTTCGGGATCGGTGCTGTGCTTGCGCACAAAGTTGGCTCACATGATCGCCCTATTGCCTTTGCGTCCAAATTGCTCTCGTCTGCGCAAAGAAATTATTCACAGATAGAGAAAGAAGCTTTGGCTCTCGTGTTTGGTGTTACTAAGTTCCATGATTTCTTGTATGGTCGTCACTTTACCATCATCACAGACCACAAACCTTTGACATCGCTTTTTCATCCGACCAAGCCTGTACCTCCACGTACAGCGCAGAAATTCATTCGCTGGTCTATTTTCCTCTCGCAGTACCGCTACGATATCTTGTATCGGTCCACTGCTAAGCACGGAAACGCCGATGCGTTGTCCCGTTTGCCTGTTGCTGAGGATAAAGCATTCGATTCTTCCGAACTTGCTTGCATGTTCATTGATTCGGAAACCGATGAAGTGGTCGAATCGTTTCCGATTGATTTTCGTCGTGTCGCTACAGCCACAGCTGCTGACCCTGTCCTTGCTACTGTTTTACGTTTTGTTGCTACGCAATGGCCGTTGTCAAAGTCTCGGATCGAGGATCCGTTGGTTCGCCGATTTTTTGCTCACAAGGAGAGACTTTTTGTTCGACGTGGTGTTTTGTTGTTGCGTTCTGATAATGATCAGTCCAGAGTCGTGGTCCCACGTGCGTTACAGTCCTCTGTTTTACGGCTTCTTCACCAAGGACATTGGGGTATAGTGCGAACGAAACAACTTGCTCGTCAGCACTGTACTTGGTTCGGAATCGATGCTGCGATTACGAATATGTGTTCTTCGTGCCCGGCGTGTGCCGAACAACAGTCCGCACCGCCGCGGAAAGTCTTTGCGTGGCCAAAAGCCACTTCCCCTTGGCAACGCTTGCACATTGATTTTGCTGGTCCATTCTGGAATGCTCGATGGTTGGTTCTGGTCGACGCCTTCAGTAATTTTCCTTTTGTTGTCCGGATGTCTTCCACGACGTCCTCCGCCACCATCCAAGCGTTGTCTGCTATCTTTTGCATTGAAGGTCTTCCGCAGACTATTGTTTCCGACAATGGCCCACAATTCATGTCCGCAGAATTCCAGTCTTTCTGCCAGGCCAATGGTATTCAACATCTGACATCCGCGCCGTTTTCACCTCAGTCCAACGGTGCCGCTGAACGTTTGGTCCGGACTTTCAAGTCACAGATGTTGAAATTGAAAGAGTCGCATTCTCGGGAGGACGCATTGTTGCTCTTTTTGTCTTCGTATCGCTCTCAGCCCCGAGATGGTCGCTCGCCGGCTGAGTTGCTCCACGGTCGTCCTCATCGCACCTTGATGTCTTTGCTGCATCCGCCGCATCAGGTTCCTTTGCAGCGGCAGACTCCTGATTTTGCTCCAGGCGACGTTGTATTTTATCGCAACTATCGAGGTTCACGGCGTTGGCTCGCAGGGCGCATTCTTCGCTGCCTCGGCCGCGCGATGTATTTGGTTTTGGGGGCCTCTGGTGAGGTGCGTCGGCATCTCAATCAGCTGCGCCTCTGTCGTCGCTCGGGTTCTGCCGCTCCCCGTCTGCTTTCAGCGACGGTGCCGTCCGGTCAGCGCCCTGGGGACCCATCTACTGGCTCGCCTCATCCCCAGGTGTTACCGACGATGCCTTCCATTTTGCCCCATGGCGACGCGCCGCCGCCGCAGCAGCAGCAGCAGCAGCAGCCGCCGCCGCCGCCGACCGCATTCGACGCTTCGTTGCCGCCGCCAGGCGCCTCCCAGGGTCACGCGCCGCCGATTGCTTCCCGTGACCAGCTGTCCTCCGCCATGGAACGCCCGCCCGCTCCGGACCACATGACGTCATCGCGCGTCGGCTACCCCGACGCCATGGACATAGACCCTTCGGTCCCTCATGTCTTCTCACGGGCGCATACACCGCATGTTGACGTGCACCCTGGACTAGTTTTGCAGGCGTTTCCTAGCTCCCCTCGGACCGGATGGCCGGGTGCGGGTGGCACAGCCTCGCCTGTTGTTAGGCTCCCCACCTCCTCGCATACGTCAACATGTGGTCCTCCCCACGGCGGGCGGAAGCCTTATCTCACGACCGTTCGCCGATTTGCGGGGGAGGAATGTGGTGTCACCGCCAGACACCACACTTGCTAGGTGGTAGTTTAAATCGGCCGCGGTCCATGTAGTACATGTCGGACCCGCGTGTCGCCACTGTGATCGCATACCTAGCGCCACCACCAAGGCAGGTCTCGTGATACGAGAGTGGACTCGCCCCCAGTTGTACGAGGACCAAGCTACCGCCCAGTTGTACGCGAACCTAGCTATCGCCCAGTTGTACGAAGCCTTTCTCTCTCATTAGCCGAGAGACACAATAGCCATCAGAAGTTAATGGCTACGAACTAGCAAGGAGCCATTTGTATCAGTGCCTATAGCTTACCAGTATTCAGAGAGATGTATTCCAAGGAAATATTAAAAGTTAAGTAAAAAGCATCTACTTACTTTTCTTCTTATTCATTCATAAGTTTTTATGTTCCAGACTTCACGACCGTATGCTTATTGCTGTGCGTGCACTATCGGCCACAGCGTTAGTCACTAGCTTTCTTTTGCAGCAGTCAACTCCACAGTGTCGGTCCAGCTACCGACACTACAATAGGTGTCACCCTCGCATGGAGAAGACTAATTTAGTGTACGAACACATCACCGAAGCTTGACTTAAGAGTAAATCTACCTACAAACTAGCTGGAAAGAGCTACGGAGAAAATGGAGACCCTACGTAATGCTGCAGTTTCACTTCTGTATTCAGCTACTACATTTTCTATGTCATTACCAAAGATAACGCCGCGTGAATAACTAAGAAAGATGTACCTCTCAATGAGTGCATGCTCCTCCGGGTCTAAGAGAAGAAGCTGCCCAGATACAAATCCTTAAGAAAACAGAAGACAAAGACAGTCCCTTAAGACTTCATTTCAAGTAATGTTTTCCAGAATCCACCAGCCATACGCCTTATGTCAAGGAAACCAACTTGTGTTGATCCTTGGGTTGCAGATAATGTCTATGTCGCCGAGGAGTGGGAAAAACACCGGAAGGAACTTCCACGTCAGAACGCCAACCTTAACCGAAACCAAGCGACGAGGGCTGCAGGGTTTTATCATCTATGTCGCGAATGGTCGAGACTCGATCGCGTTTGAATGGGCCAAGGAAAATGTGGCAATAATTTGAAGAGATGGGATTATTATGCAACTACTGCGTGAAACTCACGTGAGGGGAAAATGACAGTAAGAAATATTGTGAAGAAATGCCACTCGACAAATTTAAAGATGATCCGAAAGACTTGAGTGGATTGACACAGAGTGCTGCGACCTGAAAGTCAAATTTAAATGTTAAGTGTAAATAAACTGCTTGTTTATGTACCTGTGTTTCTGCAATGACATACAATATTACATACAATAGTAATAACAACAATATTAATAATAATAACTTGATTATGGCCTAATAAATCCAAAGCTGATTCGTGATAAACAAATACAAGTGGTACGAGATGTAGTCTGTTTCCTTTTCACCCATAAATAATAACATCCGTGTTTTTTGCTCAACCGTTAAATTCCATACCATAGAGCGGAAATAAACTAAAGTGCGCGTCATTTATGTGCCGAGTTTAGGTTCGTTCTGCGCATCTGACGTCACAAAACACGGTCAGCCAATGAACAGAGAAAGACGTTGCCAGACCTCGACTGCAGTGCAGAGCACGGACGAGTGTCTTCAGTTTTAGAAACGTTCAGTCATAAATAAAGTAATTGAACAAAAGCATTGTCTTGATAGCAGACTTTCTTTTATAGAAAGTTTGGAAAAAGCATTCTTTATACCAATTCCTTCATATTCTATCAATTAATTAAACCAAACAAGCAATAAGCCTTCTAATTCAGGCGATAGCAAGGAAAGATGTTTGTATCATTCTCACTAACCGCTTTTCCGCAATAAAGAACAGCGGTAATTGTTTACTTCCTATTGTACTTCGACGAAACGTGAAAAATTCATAATCATACCAACAGTGTTTGTCGGTATTTTGCGTGATATTTTAAAGCCCTCCGGGAGACGTATTCAATGACGAGCTGCGTTAGCGTAATGGTTAAAGTGTATGGCTGCTAAGCAAAAACTGCTAAGATCATCAGTCCCTAAGCTTAACACACTACCTAACCTAAATTATCCTAAGGACAAACACAAACACCCATGCCTGAGGGAGGATTCGAACCTCCGCCGGGACCAGCAGCACAGTCCATGACTGCAGCGCCTTAGACCGCTCGGCTAATTCCACATGGCTGCTAAGCAAAAGGTTCTAAGTTCAAACTTTGTTCGGTGCTCAGTATTTTCTTAATTTAAAAACAATATCGAAGTGTCTTACTTCATGAATTTTATTCGTTTGAATGCAATTTTTTTAAATTTCTAGTGGCAACTAAAATCGACCAAACGGAAAGTATACGCTATGGACTTTTACCTCTGCAAACTCTTCAAAACTTCGTGCAATGGTTTAATACATCTAATGCTGCACAATGACTGCGTTAACATCGAAACAAAATTAAGTCATTTATGGGGGGAAGGTGTCAGTCAAGAAGATGCGTAAAAATCAAATTTTTGGGCCAAATAGCTTTTGTGAAATCGAGTGATAAAGTGTGTCAAAGCAGTAGAAACACCATGTGTCTGCACACGCAAGCAGTGCAATGATGACAAAATAGTGCACATCGCGGAATGCGGGGAGCACGTCTCTGTAGCAGCGAAAGGGTAATGCGGCCGTGGTGGCTTTACTTCATAAACTGCGCGCTCCCCCCTAAACGTAAGTTTGCGAACTATACTATGGCGCTGCTTCTCTTGGCGCGTACAACTGGCAACGCAGCAATCTCCCGCGTCTTGGTGGGCATGCGCGAACTGCCAAGATAAAAGAATTGAACTATATAGGCTACGAGAGAAAAACATTAAAAGTGATTGAGAATTAGATATCAACAACCGCACAGTAATGTATGTCACTACACTCATAGGATACCATTCGACACTCAACCTGCACTGAGGTGACGAAAGTAAAATTGGATAACGATATGCTCATATGGAAACGGCGGTAGTATGCACACGTACAAGTGGCCGTGGTATCGCGTACACAAAGTATAAAACGGCAGTGCATTCGCGGAGCTTTCATTTGCACTCAGGTGGTCCATGTGAAAAGGTTTCCGACGTCCTTACTGCCGCACTACTGAAGTTAACAGACTTTTGTTTCCGAATGGTAGTTGGGGTTATACGAACGGGACACTCCATTTTGGAAATCGTTAGAGAATTCAGTATTCTGAGATCCACAGTTGCAAGACTGTGAGGAGAATGTCACGTTTCAGGCATTATCTCTCACCACGGACAACGCAACGGCCTACGACCTCACTTAACGATCGAGAGCAGAGGCGTTTGGTTAGAGTCGTCGGTGCTAACAGACAAGCAACACCGCATGAAATAACAGCAATCAATGTGGGACGTAGTCCGCCCCCCCGTAGCTGAGTATTCAGCACCACAGAATGTCAATCCTAAGGGCCCGGGTTCGATTCCCGGCTGGGTAGGAAATTTTCTCCGTTCAGGGACTGGGTGTTGTGTTGTCTGAATCATCATCATTTCATCCCCATCGACGCGCAAGTCACCGAAGTGGCGTCAGATCGAAAGACTTACACCCAGCGAACGGTCTACCCGACGGGAGGCCCTAGTTACACGATTTTTACATTTAATGTGGGACGTTATGACTAACGTATCCGATAGGCCAGTTCGGTGAAATTTGGCTTTAATGGGCTTTTGGCAGCAGACGACCAACGCGAGTGCCTTTGCTAGCAGCACAACATCGCCTGTAGCTCCTCTCCTGGGGTCGTGCCCAGATCGATTGGACCCTAGACGTCTGAAAAACTGTGGCCTGCTCAGATGAGTTCTGATTTCAATTGGTAAGGGCTGATCCCACGCTTCAAGTGTGCCACAGACCCCACGAAGGCATGGACCCAAGTTGTCGACGAGGCGCTGTGCAAGCTGGTGATAGCTCCCAAGTGGTGTGGACTTCGTTGTTATGGAATTTATTAGGTCCTCTGGTCAAACTGAACCGACCACTGACTAGAAATGCTTATTTTCGGGTGCTTGGAGATCATTTTTAGCCATTCATGGACTTCATTTTCCCAAACATCAATGGAATTTTTGTAGATGACAATGTGCCATATCAGAGCATTCTGGAAAATTCTGTCCTACATGAATCCTTTCGAACATTTATTGGACATATTCTAGAGGTCAGTGCGTGCTCAAAATTCTGCACCGACAACACTTTCACAATTATGGACGGCTATAGCGGCAGCATGGCTCAATATCTCGGCAGGGGACTTCCAACGACGTGTTGACTGCATGCGGCATGGAGATGCTGCGCTCCGCCGGGCAAAAGAGGGTCCGACAAGATATTTGGAGGTCTCCCACAGCCTTCGTCACCTCAGTGTATATTATAAGTGAAATTCAGTTAGGTATGTACGATTTATGAATGTTCCTTACTTCATGTCTTGTCTCAGGACCTTAATGCTACTAAATAACATTCTTAAGAATATGCTAAAAAATGGTTCAAATGGCTCTGAGCACTATGGGACTTAACTTCTGAGGTCATCAGCCCCCTAGAACTTAGAACTAATTAAACCTAACTAATCTAAGGACATCACACACATCCATGCCCGAAGCAGGATTCGAACCTGCGACCGTAGCGGTCCCGCGGTTCCAGACTGTAAAATATGCTAAAACTGGCAGTCGAGAAGCAGTAGTCGTTTTACTTTAGTACTCATGAAATCTGTTAAAGTAAGTTTCAGCAAAGAGCAGTGCAAATCAGTTTTATAAGTTAATACCTACTAGTCAGTATTTTAATTTTAATTTCAAATTGAATGCTACTGCTTATTGAGTTACAACAATGACATTAGAGAGAGTTTTTCAATAATATTTGAAAAAGAAATATTTCACTGAAGTAGAACACCGCTTCTCTGGCCTTTCAATTTCATAGTTAATTAAAAAAAGGAGGCTTTAAGTACAAGCTGACAATTTGACATACTTACATAGTGCCGACACTAGACTGGCAATTGTTCTCATTATTGCCATAACTTGTGTAACTAAAATTGTCTAAACCGGTTTAGAGCATACTATTCTCACACCACAGTGTATATGTAATGGTTGTACCCTCTAGATTTCATTCAGGAGGATTATACCTCCACAGTAAACATTGCTCCCCGGATTAGGGCTTAGGCCTGTTCCGACTGGGCGACTACTGCTTACAACACAGTAAGAGGAGCGATCAATAATGGTGGGAGATGTAGACACCATGTCGCCAATCCCTCCAGCTGTTTTTGACAGTAGATGAACCCTGGTCATGCTGGTGCTTCTTTATTCAACCAGCTCCTCGAGTGGCCTCATGAGGGTGAATGGTCCCCGTTCCTGACTGCCCCAAGTCAGAATAATCCCAGGAGGTGCCGGGAATCGAACCCAGGTACTTCTGTAGCGAAGGCAGTGACGCTAACCATTCGGCTTTGGAGGCGGTACCTCCGTCATCACCTGAATTTATGGCAATTAATAAGGTTCAAACCCCTGACTTTTGAGTATCTTTCTTGCATATTTTTTTCAGTTGGCCAAGAGACGCTTTTACAGTCGTACTTCCTACAGTAGTACCCAAACAAGTTAGACTATTAGGAGCCAACAAGTGCAGGTATTGGATATCAAACAGAACACATTATCGTCATCATACTGAGGTGGATAAAAAAAAATCGAAATACAGAATCAGTCAAAAAGGACTTCACAACGTTGGAATGATACAGAAATTTATTGAGATGACTTACAGATTCGGTAGATTTGTCGTTTTGTTAAAAACAACCTCAAGTTTCGCATAACACTGTCAAGTGTCATTTTGGTTTGATGTGACTACCATTTGTGATGCGGCAAACATAGCACCGGTAATCAATTCCTTCCCACACTCGACCTAGTGTTCTATCACGTTACAGTGGCAACCCCTTTCAGCAATATACTTGTACCAGACCTTCTTGGAGGTTCTTTACTGTATTATAGTACGTTTAAAATAAGTTGCGACTTTCGACAGTTCAGTACGCAGCGAGTGCTGGCCGGGGTGGCCGAGCGGTTCGAGGCGCTACAGTCTGGAACAGCGCGAGCGCTACGGTCGCAGGTTCGAATCCTGCCTCGGGCATGGATGTGTGTGATGTCGTTAGGTTAGTTAGGTTTAAGTAGTTCTAAGTTCTAGAGGACTGATGACCTTAAAAGTTAAGTCCCATAGTACTCAGAGCCATTTGAACCATTTTTTTACGCTGCGAGTGGAGGGAAGCGTAGTTTCCAGCGTATGTTGCGTGCGTCACCAAGTGGCCATAATATTATGCCAGCCCTATTTGGCGCGGCATCTGGCAGGATCGCTTTACTGTGTGAACAGCAGGCCGGCCGATCTGCGGTCTTTTTCAAACGATTTTAAAGAAAATATTCGGTAATAAACTCTCACTCTCGCACATTTTATAGTTTACTTCGTGAGGAGCCGCCTTTCATTCCGTTAACGGTCATAGTCGTTGCGATGTTTCAATAAGAGGTAAACTAATGCAAGAAATTCTTAGTTTGCAGTGAAAAACAGGTGTCGCTATGGATTCGTGTTTGGCGCGTGTTAGGATAGATGTTCCCGTGGATTAAACGTAGGTAATATATTGCACTATTAATTAAACTTGGAAGGATCTGGCTGTTTGTTTCCAGTCTCGAGAAGATGGAATGTATGTAAGCTCTCCGTCATGTGTCAGTGAAAATGCTAGAATAAAATATTCATAAATTCTTCGTATCTTGTAAATATTTTGTGATATCGAAACAAGATTTGCCAAATGACAGCACGCAGCGTCGAGAGCGTTTTGCCATATAATTAGATTGCGAAATTGACGTATCTACGTAAGAGACTACAGATTCTTTCAACCAAATAAATTAATACATTGGAGGTATGAATTAAACATGGCCTTCAGCTACAACTTTTTCATGTTTCATTAACAACACGATGCATTTCGGACCCTGTGGGTCCATCGTTAGGTGTAATTTGTCTTAATACATGTTTTATTTCTTCTGTTGAATGAGGTGAAATGCATATTCCTGTCACGAAAAGATGTGAGGTATGAATTTCGTAAGTCGAACGCGGAAAATATGTGCAAAATAGTGGAAAATGAATAGTATTAACTTACCACATAATCCAAGGAAAGCATTTTTAGCGCTTTAGCACCGGCAAACATTGTTTTCTCCGTCGTTTTAGTACATGTCACTTCATTACAGATGTACATTTGCACACACATGTTTATAAACACTTCACAGATGTTTTTGTACGTGGTGTTGTCAAAGATGGATTTATTCGTAGTGCTAAAGATATAACTATTAAACAATTGACATATGCCATAAATAACTTTAGAATTGGTCTTTAAAATTACTGAATTAACTATGGCTTGCGAAATCTGTTTGTTCATTTAACATAGATTCTGGTTTTTTGATTTCGTGGCGATATATCACCAGTTGATCTAACAGACTTAGGGTTGTAAGCGACTTGCCTACAACAAATAATCGCATAGCCGTCCGGTATAATGAGTTAATGAAGTAATATTTATTCGTGAAAATTCACAATGAGAAGAAACTAAAAACAACAGAGAAGTAACAAAAACTAGGAGATCCTATAGTCTTACGGCAAAGATAAAAAACAACACATGTCCAAAAAAAAAAAAAAAAAAAATCTCGCGCACTTTTGATCTCACTTTGCACCAGGCATGAAAAATATCACTGTCACACAGCCCCCCCTTAAAGTGCGGAGCCCCAGGGATATCTTGATACTTGAATTTTATTCGACGTCCAGCTCTGGTGTGCGTCGGGTGTCTCGGGGGCGGTGACGTTGTTGTTTGTGGTGGTGATTCACCTGTCCCGGACGATGTACTGAGCGGTGTTTTGGTATGCTCTGCGTCCATCATGTGTTGATGCACAGGCGTGGTGTCAGAGGTCGGAGAGGGTAAAACCCATGCTGGCTTGACACGTTCAATCGATACCTTTGTCGGAGCACCATTGTACATTATGTCCACGGTATGCTTATTCCTACTCAGCACCTGAAATGGGCCCGTATATGGTGGTTGTAAAGGCGATTTGACTGAGTCTGTTCGCAACATTACGTGAGACCAATTGTACAAGTATTTGTGTACAAACACCTCACGGTTACCATGGCGAGAAGGTGGCGGGCAACGTATATTTGTGCAGTGACGTTTTAGCTGCTGCACCCAGTGTGTGAGGTCCTCTGGTCCAGGTAGTAAGGTTGGTACTAAATAATCTGCAGGAATCCGTAGCGGCTCGCCGTAAACCATCTCGGCAACTGATGCACCAATATCGGGTTTGTGAGCTGTCCGCAGGCCTAACAACACTAATGGTAATGCTTCCGTCCATCTCTCTTGATGACACATCAATGCTGCTTTGAGTGTTCTGTGCCATCGTTCGACCATACCATTACTGGCAGGGTGATAGGCAGTCGTGTGGTGGCGTTTGAAACCGCACATTTTGGATAGCTCGAGGAACAACGTAGATTCGAACTGACGTCCTTGGTCAGTTGTGACATGAAGGGGGCATCCAAAACGGGCGACCCACATACACAGAAACGTCTTAGCAGTAGTTTCGGCTGAAATATCGACTAATGGAGTTGCTTCTGCCCATCTTGTGCACCTATCTATGGCCGTAAACAAATATCTGTAACCCTCTGACTGTGGGAGAGGTCCAACCAGGTCCACGTGAACGTGTGCGAATCTAGCAGAGGTACCTTGAAAATCTCCAATATCAGCTCGCACATGTCGTCCTACTTTACTCTGTTGACAAGGAATGCAGGAACGTACCCAAAGGCGCGCGTCTCTTTTCATAGAAGGTGTGACATTACAGCCTTTATCACTGCGATTTTTAACATGTAAAAGTTTTTTTTCTGTATTTGCGTCAGTATGTGCGAACTTCTAACATATACCAATGAATGTTGTAACCAGATATCTTTGCCGCGCTCCTGAAAAGCGCAGAATATCACGATAGCTATAAACTGTTATACGCTGCTATCGATCAGTAAAAAAAAAACCGATGCACCTATGTTTCAAAATAACAATTGCCAATTTTTACTTCTTCAGGGAGCCGCGCCGCTCTCTAGCTGTTCTTGTGTGAATGTGTTGCGAGTCGGATGCAAAAGTATTGTGCTCCATACTGATATAATCATTTTATTGTAAATTTAAGAGTTTAAGTGATTGAAAAATATATGTAGCCACAAACAAGCGAGAATGTGTATCATGAAAATTCGCTCCACCGCCACAATGGGTGGCCATGTTAATGTAAGTTTCCGTTTCATAATATAATACTTGAAGCCTTGAAGTTTATTTAATTTCAAAGAAAATCTCTCAACTTTATTTTCATTAATTATACTTGTGATAATCTTTTCTGTTTAAAAGATTTATGCAGCTTATGATCCAGCGTGTGTTCTGTCGGAACAGGAGGCTGTCGTGACGACATCGTTATAGTATTTATTCCAAGTTCTTTCAGTTCCGTTTATATGTTCGTACAAATCCAATTAGTTGGTCCCTTAGGTTTCTTTCATGTAACTTCCGTCTTTTTTCTCCGCGCGATCTTCCTCCGAAAAAAAATTTCTGTTCATTTTTTTTAGTAATTTTCGGTATCGCGAAGGAGAAAAGACAGCCGCCTCCTGCTCCGAACGGAACACCACGACTTTTCTAACGTCGGAGAGTACCGCACGAATTTTCCGCTAAAAGGTAATAGAATTTCTTAAAGCTGGGTCAATTACACATGTTGCTGCTGTTCTCCGACAAATCTGGTGTGATTAATAGCAATTTATTCTGTCACGACAAAAGGAACCAATTTTATTTTTACCAAAGCAACAAAGCTTTCAATTAAATTACTAGAAAAAAAAATCATACCAGAAAGGCCACACATAGCGGTCTGTCAGCAGCTTTATTGTAGCGTTGGCTCCGGGGTGCGATAGTGCGTGGACACTGTCGAATGCCGTCTTGCGCAATATTTCTGAAATGAATGGTCTTGGTCTGCCCTGAGAAAAGTCGCACCACAGCTTCCGCTCGGAGTTAGGCACCAAATTTGCTCGAACTTCAGACCTGTAGACGGGTCGTTTAACAGCTGTCGTAGCTCTGCATCCTTGGTCTGTTCCACTGCAAGTTTATCATAGTCTATAATTTCTGAAATCCCGCAAATACGTGAAAAAAAGTCAGCCACTAAATTTTCTGCGCCTCTTAAATGGCGTATATCTGTCGTGAACTGACTTATGAACTCAATATAACGGAACTGTCTTGGTGAGCATTTATCACTGGTGTTTTTAAAAGCTGATGTTATGGGTTTGTGGTCTGTAAACACAGTCACTGGTCTAGCCTCTATTTGTGGGCGGAAGTATCGAATTGCTTCGTAGATCGCGAACAATTCTCTGTCATACGCGCTCCACTTCTGTTGTGCAGTCTGTAACTTTTTAGAGAAAAACCGTAGTGGTTGCCATTGCCCTTCTACACGCTGGTGCAGCGCCGCCCCTATTGCTGACTGGCTCGCGTCTACAACAATAGCTAGCTGTGCGTAGTGAACTGGGTGAGCGAGCAACACTGCTTTGCTGAGGCTTGCTTGAAGATCATTAAATGCTTTGTCCATTTCTTGTGTCCACTTAACTATTCGTCGACCTTTGGCGTCGTGTCCCTTGAATGCATCAGTGAGTGGTGCTTGCACCGCAGCCGTTGCTGGTAGGTGACGTCTATAAAAATTTATTAATCCCACGTATCGTCAAAAAAAAAATTGGTTCAAATGGCTCTGAGCACTATGGGACTTAACATCTTAGGTCATCAGTCCCCTAGAACTTAGAACTACTTAAACCTAACTAACCTAAGGACATCACACAACACCCAGCCATCACGAGGCAGAGAAAATCCCTGACCCCGCCGGGAATCGAACCCGGGAACCCGGGCGTGGGAAGAGAGAACGCTACCGCACGACCACGAGATGCGGGCCCACGTATCGTCGTAGCTCTTGGTAGTTTGTCGGTTTCGGAAGGGCCTGTATCGCCGCGATCTTCTCTGGCAGAGGCAATATACCTTCTGATGACACAGTATGGCCGAGGAAAGTGACTTGGTTCTTGTGCATGACGCATTTATTTTCGTTTAAAATGACTCCGTAGTCAGATAGACGTTTGCGAAGTTGACACAGATGCTGTTCATGTGTTTGACTATCCGGAGAGAAAACCAAAATGTCATCAAGATAAGCAAAGCAAAATGTTAATCCCTTTATCACCTCGTCGATAAATCGCTACCAAGTCTGTGCTGCGTTCTTAAGGCCAAAAGGCATAAATAAAAACTCGAATAATCCAAATGGTGTAATCACTGCTGTCTTCTGAACATCTCTTGGAGCCACCGGTATCTGGTTGTATGCTTTCTTGCAATCGAGGACGCTAAAAATTTTCACGCCGGCCAAAGCACATGTGAAGTCCTGTATATTAGGCACTGGGTATCTATCTGGAATGGTTCTTGAGTTTAATGCTCGGTAATCCCCACACGGTCTCCATGATCCATCTTTCTTACGTACTAAGTGTAGGGGTAAAGACCACGGACTGTCTGACCGGCGAATTATTACCGCCTGTAACATTTCCTCGAATATCGCCTTTGTTTCTGTCAATCTCCCTGGTGCGATTCTACGTGCTCGTTGTGAAACTGGTTGTCCTGGCGTGGTACGAATATAGTGAACCGTACTATGTTTAACTTCTTTTGTCTGTCCGTCAGAACATCTCCGAATCGTCTCTTTGTCATGCAGCTCTTCGGCTACAGAGTTGCCAATCGCCTGTAGCTTCTCACAAGTTGTATGCCCTTTAGTGCTTGATATTGCACTGTAGTCCGTCAGATTTAACAAACGTTTTCCTTGTAAGTCGACCGCCAACTCGAAATGTGCCAGAAAATCAGCGCCCAAAATAGGTTCTGATATACCAGCTATCACAAAAGACCAGGTAAACTGTTTGGAAAAACCCACATCAATCTTGCACGCTTTACATCCGTACGTGTTAATCACCGAGTTATTCACTGCCTTCAACGTGGCTGTATGTCTTTTTCGTTGTGTGGCGCATGGCTGACAGGAAGCGAACTAATGTCTGACCCGGTATCCACCAAAAACCTTGTACCCGTAAGTACGTCTGATACATACAATCTTTTCGAAGCAGGATGCATATGTATTGACGACTGTTGTCGCTGACATGAAAATACTGCACTGTTTCTGTACAGGGTTATTACAAATGATTGAAGCGATTTCACAGCTCTACAATAACTTTATTATTTGAGATATTTTCACAATGCTTTGCACACACATACAAAAACTCAAAAAGTTTTTTTAGGCATTCACAAATGTTCGATATGTGCCACTTTAGTGATTCGGCAGACATCAAGCCCATAATCAAGTTCCTCCCACACTCGGCGCAGCATGTCCCCATCAATGAGTTCGAAAGCATCGTTGATGCGAGCTCGCAGTTCTGGCACGTTTCTTGGTAGAGGAGGTTTAAACACTGAATCTTTCACATAACCCCACAGAAAGAAATCACATGGGGTTAAGTCGGGAGAGCGTGGAGGCCATGACATGAATTGCTGATCATGATCTCCACCATGACCGATCCATCGGTTTTCCAATCTCCTGTTTAAAAAATGCCGAACATCATGATGGAAGTGCGGTGGAGCACCATCCTGTTGAAAGATGAAGTCGGCGCTGTCGGTCTCCAGTTGTGGCATGAGCCAATTTTCCAGCATGTCCAGATACACGTGTCCTGTAACGTTTTTTTCGCAGAAGAAAAAGGGGCTGTAAACTTTAAACCGTGAGATTGCACAAAACACGTTAACTTTTGGTGAATTGCGAATTTTCTGCACGAATGCGTGAGGATTCCCTACCGCCCAGATTCGCACATTGTGTCTGTTCACTTCACCATTAAGAAAAAATGTTGCTTCATCACTGAAAACAAGTTTCGCACTGAACGCATCCTCTTCCATGAGCTGTTGCAACCGCGCCGAAAATTCAAAGCGTTCGACTTTGTCATCGGGTGTCAGGGCTTGTAGCAATTGTAAACGGTAAGGCTTCTGCTTTAGCCTTTTCCGTAAGATTTTCCAAACCGTCGGCTATGGTACGTTTAGCTCCCTGCTTGCTTTATTCGTTGACTTCCGCGGGCTACGCGTGAAACTTGCCCGCACGCGTTCAACCGTTTCTTCGCTCACTGCAGGCCGACCCGTTGATTTCCCCTTACAGAGGCATCCAGAAGCTTTAAACTGCGCAACCATCGCCGAATGGAGTTATCAGTTGGTGGATCCTTGTTGAACTTCGTCCTGAAGTGTCGTTGCACTGTTATGACTGACTGATGTGAGTGCATTTCAAGCACGACATACGCTTTCTCGGCTCCTGTCGCCATTTTGTCTCACTGCGCTCTCGAGTGCTCTGGCGGCAGAAACCTGAAGTGCGGCTTCAGCCGAACAAAACTTTATGAGTTTTTCTACGTATCTGTAGTGTGTCGTGACCATATGTCAATGAATGGAGCTACAGTGAATTTATGAAATCGCGTCAATCATTTGTAATAGCCCCGTACATACCTTGGTTGTCTGAGTAGGCGCATGGTGATGTACAGCTTGTAGCATCTCTCCCAAAACGTTTATGATACCAACACACCTTACGCTCGTCCTCTTGTTGACTTCGTGTTTCACGCCCAGCCCGGTCTCTTGCGCTTAAAGATAACTTGTGGTCGTTGTAGCGTGCGTAGTTGCGCTCGCAAATCCTCTATTGCAGTTTTTAAATCTCTAATTTCGTTTGAACTTTTTGTTGTTTGTCGCGTTGCGACCGTGGCACAGTTTACTGTTATACCGTCAGTTTGGTCTTGCTGGTAATGGTAGTTACCGTACGTGACATCTGTCGACGTCATTGCGACTGTTGCAGTAGGCTCGTGCGTCTCGTAGATTCTGTCTGCAGCGAGCAGCAGTTTTTCAACTCATCTTTCGTCGTATATAGCTAGCTAGTGTAGTCCTTACTTGCATTGGTAGCTGTTGTTGCCATACGTGGAGTAGCAGTCTATCAGAGGCTGTCGATCTATCTACCAGGCTGCGTAAATGACGCCAGTATTCCGACGGGGTCCTATCTCCCCGTTTCTCTTGGTACAGTACTTGTTTGACTCTGATGTCGACTGACTTCACACACCGAGAAATTAATTCTTCTTTCAGTCTACAGTATGCTCCTTCAGTAGGCGGGTTCACTATAATGTCAGATATCAAAACCGAGGTCTGATGGTCCAAATTACTTATCACCAAGGTGAACTTCTCGTGATCACTGAATATTCTTTGTTGTAGAAATATATTTTCCATTACCGCGAACCATGTGTGTGGCTGAGTAGGTATGAATTGGGGCGCCCGTAACTGCAACCGTTGAGTTGGTGAAGCGTTGAAACCTGCGGGTACTTCCGTTGCTGTTACTTGTTGTGGTTGTGCTGCCATGGTTGTTGAACCAACGTCAGTCCTTTGGTCCGGTTTATGCTTTTCTGTTCACATCTTTCGAAATATGCAACTGTAAAGTTTCTATCTCATTCTGAAGCCTATGAATTTCTTCCGTTATCGAACCGTATCGTTTGCCGTCGTCGGTCATTGCCTTTGCAGTTAATGTTCGACGTAGCTAACGAAAGATTTAAAGTTCCTTAATCGGAGGTCACCAATTATGTAGGCGACTTGCCTACAACAAATAATCGCACAGCCGTCCGGTATAATGAGTTAACGAAGTAATATTTATTCGTGAAAACTCACAATGAGAAGAAACTACAAACAACAGAGAAGTAACAAAAACTAGGAGATCCTATAGTCTTACGGCAAAGATAAAAAACTACACATGACAAAAAAAAAACTCTCGCGCACTTTTGATCTCACTTTGCACCAGACATGAAAAATATCACTGCCACAGGGTCTTACTATTGGCTTCGTTACGTAGTATTACCAAATTGTTTTCTAGACTGTTTATGGCATGTTTCGTTTCCAACATATGTTGTGCAATGACTGATTTTTCGAAATTCTTGAGCCTGAAAGCATTTACATGTTCCTGAAAACGGGTGTTGAAGTTTCTGCCTGTTTTCCCTATACAGCAGGCAGGACAACTGGGTCATGATACTTTGTACACTCCGCTGTTGTAGTATGTTTGTGTATTTGATTTTACGTTATGGATGAGTAGGTTTCCTAACTTATTATTGGTTGACAGTGAAACTGTTATATTTTCCTTTCTGAAAAGGTTGGCGATTTTTTGTGGTATGGGGCCCAGGTATGGTATACTGGCGAATATTTTCTCTTCTTTCACAGTGTGTCCATTCGTTGTCTTGCTTTTGTGTATTTGTCTGCTTAAATTGTCAATCGTTTTGGCTGTGTAGCCATTGCTTATGACAATGCTCTTTATTGCATCTATCTCATTGTTGACAGTGTTTTATTTTAAATCAAGGGAGTGTAGTCTGTGTAGCATGGACCTAGATACAGCGTGTTTCTGTGTGGTGGATGGCATGATGAGTTGTCCAGTGTTATGTCTGTCTCTGTGCGTTTTCTGTGTATGCTGAACTTGTGTTTTTGTTGGTGGTTGGTGATTTTAAGATCCAGGAAGTTTATGCTTTTGTTGTCCTCACGTTCTATTCTGAATTTTACGTTTTTGTGGAAGGAATTGAACACTGCTGGTAGTTCTTAGAGCTCATCTTTTGTTCCATCCAATAGCAGCAAGAAGTCATCAACATATCTCCAGTACTATACTATTTTACTTTTGAGTCTATTGTCTTCATTAAAGAACTTAGTTTCCAGATGATTGAGAAATATGTCTGCCAGAAAACTTGAAATGCTACTGCCTATGGCAAGACCCTCATTCTGTTGGTAAACTTCCCCATTAAATGTAAAGTAATTGTGAGACAATATTAGCTGTAACATGTCCTTGACTTCCGATATTTCTGCAATTGACAATTTTTTATGTTTTCTTAAGTTTTGTAAAATTATGTCTATTGTTTTTCCAGTTGATACATTTGTAAATAGGTTAGTTACATCAAAAGAGGCAAACCTGGCAGTTGGTACATTTGTAAATGGGTTAATTACATCAAAAGAGGCAAACCTGGCACCTGCAGGAATATTTATGTCCTTAATTTTAGTTGCTACTTCATTTTTGTTCTTAACTGAGTATGGTTTATCAAATGTATAGTATTGTTTCAGAATTTCATTCAGTAATTGGCAAACTTTGGAGGCAACTGTGTTTTTAGAATTAACAATGGGTCTTAATGGAACATGTTTATGGGTCCTGGGATTGACCTTTTAGGCTTGGGGCTATGGGCTTCATTAAAATGCATGTTTTTGCTTGTATTTCCGTGAAGAGAAAATTGCATTTATTGACCATTTTTCTGATTTTGTTTTGGAATTTTATTGTTGGATCTTGTTTGAGCTCTGTTATGTGGTAAGTTTACACTGTTCATTTTCCACTATTTTGCACATATTTTCCGCGTTCGACTTAAGAAATTCATAACCTAACATTAAACCTTTTCGTGACAGGAATATGCATTTCACCTCATTCAACAGAAGAAATAAAACATGTATTAAGACAAATTACACCTAACGATGGACCCACAGGGTCCGAAATGCATTGTGTAGTTAATAAAACACGAGAAAGTTGTGACTGAGGGCGTTGTATAATTCATACCTCCAACGTTTTGAATACAGTCACGTTTTAAGATGCAAAATATGGATAAAATTAAAATAATTTAATTATTGAGGGCCATCGGTGAAACGAGAACTGCTGTGAGTTTTGTAACAATATAAGTGATGAAGTTACACGTTTCTTTTCATGCTGAGGACGGTATGTTTCGTAAACCATTGACTTGACTTGCACTCAGTTGTTAGTTTAATAATACACTGTTTCAGGGTTCTGCCGCAATTTCAAATTCATTACAATGTTAGTGAATATTTCAAAACTCTGCTGTGTTCTGACAAAAGAAGCAGATTTTAACATAGCAACAAGAGAATTTACGTATTTCTCAGAACTCGTCACAGTCCTTCATGAATGACTGCTCAACTACCTTCCTTGTATGGCTTACAACTCAAGACCAGTCCTGCCGTGTAACATTTGCAGCGACTTCTTTTTCAGCATCTCAGTCTCAATGCCTGTAAACTTCTTGCTGTTTTCTGCCACTTTACTTTTCACCTAGGCCCATATACTCTAAGTCTGATTTAAATGAGCGTTACGCAGAAGTCTGATTGAACTGTGCCCTTTATCGTTAGCCAGTCCTTCTACCTGGTAGTGTGGAGTTTTGACTTTTACAGCACAACAAGTTCCATTAACTTCGCCTTGTACACGCTACGCTAAACTTTGAACATTTCTTTGAACCCAGAGCAAAATGTCACCTTTCCTCCAGTGCAATGTTGGAGCTTTATGCTTCACAACAGCGTGCTACGGATTTTTCCATTACTGTTGTCAAATTTCGAGGAATGTTTTGCAGCAGAACGTTGTGTTGTCAGTCGGTGAACGTGTTCTAGGACGACACTTTTATTGCAAATCTCCTACTCAGATGTACTGCACTCTTGTTATTAATGCAGCGCCAAGGCAAAACATTTGTTCACAACCTGGGAACTACAAAACAGTTTGAGAAAATATGACTTTACAACGAGAGCTGATAAACACTGATGCACGAATGCATGTCACTATGTCACTCATAGTGGGCAACAGTGGCGCTTTTAGCAGCAGAACCACCGGCGGCGTGGCCGGGAAAGCCGGCTTGCCATTGGTGTTACTTGGGCAACGGCGTCTCGTCCTCCTCCGGTAGACGGCCGCTGTGGCCGAACGGTTCTAGGCGCTTCAGTCCGGAACCGTGCTGCTACTACGGTGGCGGGTTCGAATCCTGCCTCGGGCATGGAAGTGTGTGATGTCCTTAGGTTAATTAGGTTTAAGTAGTTCTAAGTCTAAGGGACTCATGACCTCAGATGTTAAGTCCCATAGTGCTTAGAACCTTTTGAACCATTTGAACCTCCTCCGGTCAGCCAAACGTCAAATGTCGCAACCAATTTTAAATGCACTATAGGAGTTGCACAGTTCGTTTCATGAAAGCAAAATACAAGGCGAGCATGCTCCACACCAGTGACAGTACCCATTTTAACTGTGGTCTACGGTGCACTCCTGCTGGTGGAGTGGGGTACTGATGCACTACATGAATCAAACTTGAGACTGTTTGCTACAAAATGACACATCTAACTATTCTGCAATTTTTCAATAAATTTCTTATCGTTCCAAACCTGTAAAGTCCTTTTTGACCCGCCCTTTACGTTAATAGCATATGTAATCATAAAAAAAGCTTTCGGTAGGCTAAAGTGGAATAAGATGTTCACAGTTATAGACGTAAGGCAGGCTTCAAGCTTATCATCAATGCTGAACAACCTGTACGTCGAAGAAACTATGAAGAAAATGAAAGATAATTTGGCAAGAGTATTAAAAGTTCGAAGGAAATCAGTATCAGTGCTAAGATTGGCAGCACTTCTGGCAGTAGGTGAGGAAGACTTAAACGACTTTGAGGTGGGAATGGACGGCTGAAGGGTAACCATGTTAAAGATGAAGGTGATGAAGAACAGTAGAAAACAGCCTAACGACTTGCTTGACCCAAAAACTGAAGACACAGTAGTGGAACAACTAAAGGAAAACTCCTGCACTTGAAGCAAGAATGCACACGACGAGCGAAGCAAGGAATATATCAGATGTAGACAGGCGCAGAAAGTTTAATTCAATAAAAGATTACTGGTTGTGTCAGTCTTCTAATTGATGCGGCCCGCCAAGAATTCCTCTCCTACGCCAACCTCTCCTACTTAGAGTAGAACTTTCACGCAACTTTGTCAATTATTTGCTGTGTATATTCCAATGTTTGTCTTTCTCCTACAGCTGCTGTCCTCTACGACGCCCTTCTGTTATTCCCTGAGATATTAACATATACCCTAAAAATCTGCCCCTCCTTCTAGTCAGTGCTTTCCACATATTATCTTCGCGGCGGAGAACCTCCTGCTTTCTGATCTTAACAGGTAGCTTACGTTTCACATATTAATACTGAAATAACCGAGAATTTCCTAATAATGTACGTCTGGAGCATTGCATTCTATGAACGTGAAAAGTCCAGAAGGAAAAAAAGTGGAATCATTTGAAATGTGGAGTTACTGAAATATAATAACAATAAAATGGACAAATAAAGTATGAAATGAGGAAGTACTAAAGGGAGGAGGAAAGGAGTCTATGGGAGACCCTTCCAATAAGACAGAACAAATAGTACAACATTTTTGTACTGAAATATCCAGCAACTTAAGCTGCTCTTCAAATGAGTATCAGTTCACAGTTGCACTCAAGGGCTAAAAATGGTTACGATGGGGTTGGAACTAGTTTCAATATCAGCTTGATGTAAGCTGCATATACAGCTTCATCCACTTACATACTCCGTAAGCCACTGCGCGGTGCTTGGCGGAGGGCTCCTTGTACTACTACTAATTTCCTTTCCTGTCGCACTCGCAAGTAGAGGGGTCCCGAGTTCGATTCCCGACCGGGTTGGGGATTTTCTCTGCCCGGGGACTGGGTGAACGTGCTGTCCTCTTCTTTCATCATTCGTGAAAGTGGTAGATTGGACTGTGTAGAAAACTGGGACTTTGTACGCGCGATGATGACCGCGAAATTGAGCGCCCCACAAACCAAACATTATCATCATCATCATCATCGTCGTCGTCATTGCAAATAGAGACAGGGAGAAACGACTGTTATATGCATCCATAGGAGCCATAATCCTCATATCTTCTCGGTCCTTAAGAGAAATGTGCAGTTTTAGACATAAAACTGGCCACCGGCCGGCCACCGTCGAAGCTAAGTGCGATTCTTTCACTTGAGGCGGCAAATAAATCCGGCCAATTCTCACAATTGTAAGTGTAGCAGTATTCACGACGTGGTAACACTGCAGAATCCGTAAGTGTCTGGAAGAAATGTCTTCTTCTCGAGCAGTCACAGTGCTGTACGTAAAGGTAATCGTCGTAATCCGTAGACGTAAAGTAACGACTTTGAGTCTACTCTTATGTTAACTTCGTAAGAAGAAATGAACAGTTCGACTAGCAAAAGACATAGACTTGACCAAAAGTCAGTGTGAATATAATATTTTGCATCTGCTGGTCCAAAAAGGGATGTGCGCGATACGAACTATTCCCCAGGGGTATGTCCATCGCAACTGGAATTTGTTGACAACAACTGATGCACCTGTCGGTAGACGTGCGAAAAAAAAGGAGACAAAACCGCATCGACTGTTGCTAGCACACCATGACGCATGACGGAGATGCACTCTACCCCTCTCGTACACACACACACACACACACACACACACACACACACACACACACATATCCAGGTAGTTATTTGGGAAGTCATCCCTATTTTTCTGATCTTATGCCCTCAAATGTATACCTTTCCGCTCGTTGCGGAACAACTGTCAAGAAGATTTGTTTCTGGGAGAAAATGCGCTTCTATCCAACTTTTAAGACCTTTTTACCTCAGAAGCAATGGGTTTCTAACGGCGTGGAATTGGTAAACGACTTGACCACTGTCAGACTGTTTTAGATAATGAGAGACAATATTGTTGGCGGTAAATTTCTCTCTGGTTTTTCCTGTTGCGCTCAATAAATGAATGGAAAATGCTATTAAAGTATGCACTGTACTAATGGAAATGAAATAGAACTTAACATCATAACTGTGTAAGTAGGCTGTTTAGGTTCTTATATTGGTAACGCCACCGCCACGTAGTGCTCTGTATGAAAATCATTGGCTGTGCTGTGTGCAGTCTGTGGCTGGGTGGCATTGTTGGAATTTGCTATTGTAGTGTTGGGCAGTTGCTGTTAACAGCGCTTAGCGTTGCGCAGTTGGAGGTGAGCCGCCAGCAGTGGTGGATGTGGGGAGAGAGATGGCGGAATTTTGAGAGCGGACAATCTGGACGTGTGTCCATCAGAAAGAGTAAATTTGTAGTATTGGATATCATGGACTGATATATATATATATATATATATATATATATATATATATATATATATATATTATGACTTTTCAACACTATTAAGGTAATTACATTGTTTGTTCTCCATCAAAATCTTTCTTTTGCTAACTATGCCTATCAGTAGCTAGTGCCTTCAGTAGTTTAAATCTTTTATTTAGCTGGCAGTAGTGGCGCTCGCTGTATTGCAGTAGCTTGAGTAACGAAGATTTTTGTGAGGTAAGTGATTTGTGAAAAGTATAGGTTAATTTAGTCACGGCCATTCTCTTGTAGGGATTATTGAAAGTCAGATTGTGTTGCGCTAAAAAATATTGTGTGTCAGTTTAAGCACAGTCATGTATAATTTTTCTAAGGGGACGTTTCAACTGTTTTAATTAGATGCAAAGTATCTGTAACATGAGCGTACCTACGTTGACATTATTTAGCAAGTTACTATCCCCCCACTCCCACCTCCCTCTTAGACTTCCAAAGGGTCTGCGTTTACTGTCTGTTCTGATACATACTCAAGTAGTACGGAAATGTGACATTTCATACTCAAAACTATATTCTCAAAAACCAAACTTTATGTTGGCCTAAGCGGACAGAGAAATCGTCGATTGTGGAGTATTGTAACTTTTTCGCCCTTGCACTATGAGATAGTTGAAGTAGCAATACAACCCTTTTGACGGAGACATACTCATTTTTTATGTGGATGCTTGGAGCCATGTAACAGAATGGATAAAAACCTAATCTTCATTTAGATTGGAAGCTTGAATCAGAGTAGTAATCACGTTGCCTCGAAACTAGCGAAGAGCACTGCCAATTTTAGATAGGACAGATAAATCGCTACATCGAATACGAGAATAGTTGCGCATGGAACGACTTTCTGTACTCAAAATTATAAACTGATAACTTTATGTCACACCTTAAGTGAAAATCGCAAAGCTTTATTTAATGGAAATCTCACGAAAACCCAGTGAATTTAGCAGGATAATTCTGTGTCATCTAGGCAGTATCTCGTCCGTCACAGAGTTGCCAGACTTATTCTGCGTTGTTGCCAAGATTCATTTATTCTTTCAGCTGGAAAAATAACACCGACATTTTCCTTGAGTGGGCTTAAAAGTGACTAAAGCTTGCATCTCAAAGACCCAGTTGCTGAGGGTCCGTATACCAAAAGTCTATGTCTCTGAGTTATATTGCCATTTCTGTAACTAGGGTCAGAGACTAAAGCTCATTCACCAGATAGGATTCACAATTTTGCAGCATCCAAATGGTTATACTGTAAACATTATGAGTAGGCAACACGTCATTTGATCAATATAGACTTTGAAAATAATTTTCTTGAGAAGGCCATCATAGGTACCATCCCGAGATCAGGGGAACACAAATGAAAAGATGACAATACAACACTGATCGCAAAACGTGAATATCCACAGAGGCTGCCTAAACTATGAATAACATGAAGTTCCAAATCACGAAAGCCTTTTGTGCACAGAAATCGTATGCCATGACAGGAAAAACTGGCTTAAATGGATTGGAGAAAACAAACCAGCTAAAATGAAAGGACAAGCAGTTGTCACTAAAACGTGGAAAAAGGAGGTTAGAACGCTCAATAATATCTAAAATAAATTATCCTTAATGGAAACTGTTATCTAGTCCATAAATACCGACAAAAATCATCTACACGTAATTACTGCGATGTTACCACTTTTATACTTTGTCAATGAAAACGAAAAGCGTCTATATTGAAGAGATTTTCAACTTTCAGTAAGCATAAGATACACAGCACGAAGATGAGCGTGGTGCTCTTTTTCCATTCAACGCATCACAGTCGGCGCAGAGGCTACCACTGAATGCAACTGAGAATGGTCAAGGTGTAATGCAATGACTGTTGTAGAAGGTGGTGCCCTCGCACTATCCCAATAGGAGCAAGATGATTCAGGGAGTGCTACGTGCCATATAGGACCACTTGTTCTTCCTCATCTCCATATTTCCAGGGGAGATGCCTAAAGCCCTTATCCATTCAAGTCTTTATTAAATCCTGTACACCTTCTGACTTCAACCCACATTGGACCAGCATGAGAAGATATGCTCCAAAACTCCTCTGAACGGAAATGTCGAACTTTAAAGCAAACGCACCCAAGGCAAGTAGAGCTGGAGTCTCGGAATCTCAATCCTGAACTGTCAGTCTATCCAATGGGTTCTGTGGGAGGGACTAAGAATGGACTTATCAGATTAAACAACAAAATAAGCAAAACGGAAATACGATCAACTTAAAACAAAACTTTCTATGTTGCAGCATAAAATATTCCCATCATGAGCCTTTAAGAACACGTCGACTGTTTGAGATTCGAACTGCGGAATATCAAGTGGCACATATTCGGAATCAGTGAGAAGAGGCTCAAGGGTGAAGGGACAACTAATGTCAAGTCTGGGCAACTCCTGTTTCACAATAACTCGGCAATAAAGGCAAAGGTCCCGAGTTAAGAGTCTCGGTCCGGCACACAGTTTTAATATGCCAGGAAGTTGCATAGCAGCGCACGCGCCGCTGCAGAATGAAAATCTCATTCAAGTCGTATTTTGTCGGTACAGCTCTGCTAATTCGTAGCAGGAGCGAACACTTTATCATCAACACCACATCAGTTTCAGGCAGAGTGTTCTACATGAGCCTTGGTATGAATGCTGAGATTAGCCTTCAAATAATTTGTACCTATGCATCTACTTGCATATCAGCCGATGAAGAACTAACAACAGTGAACATTCAGAAACCACCAAATTTTATATAATACTCGATGATTTTAATACTAACGTAGGAGTGAAGTCGACAGAAGATCATCCCTTCATAGAAAATTTTGGACTTTCAACGAGAAATGTAACGGAATGAAATGATCGTATGGCATTGATAGCCGTGAGTCCCCACCTGGGAAAGTTAGGTCGCCGAGTTGCAAGCTTTCTGAGTTGACGCCACACTACGTAACTTGGGTGTTAATGATGATGAAATTTCGCCGAGGAACCACATATAACAAATTATGAAGAATTTTCTTAACAAAGAACCTTTATACTGCATGAACATATTTTAATGCAAAAATCCGTAAAGCAAGTTGACTTGAAGAAAGTCTGACTGCACGGTTAAGAATGAAAAAGATTGCATCAAGGCGTTCAAAAGCCCAATGTTCTCAGTTAAGTCGGTCATAAACCGCTTCAGCCTCTGAGATTGAACTGAAATTACCAGCGGTATTGTAACAGCAGTAAAGGAAGCCAGTGCACTGAAAGATCAGAAAAAGTCGAGATTCAGTCGCAGAACAGAACAACTTTTAGAACAAAGACTAAACACAGACAGAGACGCACCCAAATACAGAGACCTCGACAAAAACTTAATGTAGGCGTGTAATGTCTCTTGCAGCGGTCTCTCCGAAATATTTTCAGACATTTTATAAATTATATAACTTAGTACATATCTCGAAATATCTCATCTTACCGATTCCTAAACTTTAATATACGATGATTATCAATGCAAAGTAGTTTCAAGCCCTATTATTCCTTGGAGCGTGCATTTACTCCATGGAATTGCTTCTCTGCTATCTACACTCCTGGAAATGGAAAAAAGAACACATTGACACCGGTGTGTCAGACCCACCATACTTGCTCCGGACACTGCGAGAGGGCTGTACAAGCAATGATCACACGCACGGCACAGCGGACACACCAGGAACCGCGGTGTTGGCCGTCGAATGGCGCTAGCTGCGCAGCATTTGTGCACCGCCGCCGTCAGTGTCAGCCAGTTTGCCGTGGCATACGGAGCTCCATCGCAGTCTTTAACACTGGTAGCATGCTGCGACAGCGTGGACGTGAACCGTATGTGCAGTTGACGGACTTTGAGCGAGGGCGTATAGTGGGCATGCGGGAGGCCGGGTGGACGTACCGCCGAATTGCTCAACACGTGGGGCGTGAGGTCTCCACAGTGCATCGATGTTGTCGCCAGTGGTCGGCGGAAGGTGCACGTGCCCGTCGACCGTCGACCTGGGACCGGACCGCAGCGACGCACGGATGCACGCCAAGACCGTAGGATCCTACGCAGTGCCGTAGGGGACCGCACTGCCACTTCCCAGCAAATTAGGGACACTGTTGCTCCTGGGGTATCGGCGAGGACCATTCGCAACCGTCTCCATGAAGCTGGGCTACGGTCCCGCACACCGTTAGGCCGTCTTCCGCTCACGCCCCAACATCGTGCAGCCCGCCTCCAGTGGTGTCGCGACAGGCGTGAATGGAGGGACGAATGGAGACGTGTCGTCTTCAGCGATGAGAGTCGCTTCTGCCTTGGTGCCAATGATGATCGTATGCGTGTTTGGCGCCGTGTAGGTGAGCGCCACAATCAGGACTGCATACGACCGAGGCACACAGGGCCAACACCCGGCATCATGGTGTGGGGAGCGATCTCCTACACTGGCCGTACACCACTGGTGATCGTCGAGGGGACACTGAATAGTGCATGGTACATCCAAACCGTCATCGAACCCATCGTTCTACCATTCCTAGACCGGCAAGGGAACTTCCTGTTCCAACAGGACAATGCACGTCCGCATGTATCCCGTGCCACCCAACGTGCTCTAGAAGGTGTAAGTCAACTACCCTGGCCAGCAAGATCTCCGGATCTGTCCCCCATTGAGCATGTTTGGGACTGGATGAAGCGTCGTCTCACGCGGTCTGCACGTCCAGCACGAACGCTGGTCCAACTGAGGCGCCAGGTGGAAATGGCATGGCAAGCCGTTCCACAGGACTACATCCAGCATCTCTACGATCGTCTCCATGGGAGAATAGCAGCCTGCATTGCTGCGAAAGGTGGATATACACTGTACTAGTGCCGACATTGTGCATGCTCTGTTGCCTGTGTCTATGTGCCTGTGGTTCTGTCAGTGTGATCATGTGATGTATCTGACCCCAGGAATGTGTCAATAAAGTTTCCCCTTCCTGGGACAATGAATTCACGGTGTTCTTATTTCAGTTTCCAGGAGTGTATGTTTTCTCTTATGAAAAGAATGAAGGAGAATGAGGGATTCAGGCTTGTCGATCAGCCGTGAAAGAAGGAGGATGTATATGTATGTATTGTTGAGCTAGTCGTCATCTTGATGAGATTCTGTATGAGAAGGAATTTAATACATGAACTAAAGTAAGAGTGTTCTCGTATTATTTAACTGATTGTTATTGACAGTGTCTGCTTACTACGCTGTGTTGCACGGGATCAGTCGGGAATGTCTGATTTACACTGGACGAAACTGCCGTTTTGTATGCTCAAGATATCCAGTTACTTCAAATAAATAGGCTAACACAGTCTTACCAGCAGATCTCCGGTCTTCCCCATGTGATCACCGAAAGTTAATAATTATTTCAAATGTTTTCAGGAGATCGACACAATTTTCGTCGCACCGAGACTTCGAAATTGCTTCACTGCCTTATGGAATTTAAGTTAAGCTCAATTTAATCAGGATAGAAGAGCATTGAACTGTGTGAATGTGATAAGCCTGCTTTGTGAATGAAAATTCCCTTAACATACGCATGTTTTTACTGTCCTGATCAGTGAAGCTAAATCAGGCCGGTGTGAGAGAGGTTTTTAAATTTTTTGAATACCACAAAAAAAATATTAAATTTGGCGACCGTGACAGGACAACATTTTTGAGCATTACTTAAACATTGTGTGAATTTTATGTTGCATGTGCACGAGAGAAAAGAAGACGAGGTCCGTTCCAGAAGTCACAATTTCGCCACAACCTACGAGAACGTCGTTCAGGCCAGACAATATACAATTAAATTTTTGTAGATAGAAATTCAGAATAACTATTTAAATGTCTATTGGTATGAATCAGATTGATTGAGTGACTGTTGGGTTGAACTTTAGATAGGAAGTGTTTATTATAAATGAGTATTATGCAAAGTTTAGGTCAGTGACATTATTAACTCAGATGCGAGTGACTTTATATATTTGTTGTTCTGTGTATTAATGGTTCTTACTAGGGCGGCTTATAAAATGGCAATGCAACAGCAGAGCGAATCACAACAGCCCTCAGCTGTTTCTGAGGTTAGTGAAATATTAGACGCTAGCTTAACTGAAGTAGTTCCTAGCGGCAGCATTAATCAGGCCCCACAGCAAAGCTTAAGTGTTTCGATGTCATCTGAGCAGGATGAAATAAACCCATTGACTGTAATCATGCAGCAGTTAACACTGTTAGCCAAAAATGTAACAGACTTAACTAAAGCGCAAATAGAGACTAAAAGGGAATTAACTAAAGCGCAAATAGAGACTAAAAGGGAAATGAATGAACAATTAGCAGCCAATCAAGTGAAACTGGAACAATTAGCAGCCAATCAAGTGAAAGTCCAGGAGCAATTACTAGCTAATCAAACAAAGTTGAATGAGCAATTATATGCTAATCAAGCGGAGTTAAATAATAAATTAGTAGAGAGTTTTCAGAAACTTGATGATAAATTAAATAAAACTGTGGAAGAATTGAAAATTCAGAATGAAAAGACAGAATTAAAATTAGATGCTCGAATTGAGAGCATTGAGAGATCTTTAAATCTATCTCGAGAAGATTTGTGTTCCACGCAAGAAAATGAACCCATTACAAGATCAATGAAGCTACATCATTTAACCGATCAAGTACAGAAAGGGACATTAAAGAACGCGTTCGTTTTTGCAATCAACATCAATCACAACACTATGAGGGTAGTCCTAATGACTGTAATTGTAAAAGCAATACTGAGGAGAAAATTCTGAAACAACGTCAATTCCAGATCTACAACCCAGACAAGAAAAATGTTCATCCTGTAGTGTTTATAAGAAGTTTTAGGGGAGGATTGCCAAAAAATTGGAGTGAGTGGTAAAAGGTTAGTTTCGTGACCAGTTATATTCAGGGGTCAGGAGCTATATGGGCATCTGATATGATATCAACTTGGGACACGTATGAAGATTTTGAACGAGCATTTTTATCCAAATACTGGTCCGAAGGAGTACAAGAACGTTTAAGGCAGGAGGCATTATTCCCGGAACCTTTGGAGTATTGCCAAAAAATTGGAGTGAGTGGCAAAAGGTTAATTTCGTGACCGGTTATATTCAGGGGTCAGGAGCTATGTGGGCATCTGATATGATATCAACTTGGGACACATATGAAGATTTTGAACGAGCATTTTTATACAAAATTCTGATCCGAAGGGGTACAAGAACGTTTAAGGCAGGAGGTATTATGCCCGGAACCTTTTTCCTTTTCACGTGGGTCTTTAAAGAAATACTTTGAGAAATATATAAACAAATCGCGGTATTGGGATAAGCCTATGTCTCTACAAGACGTGATTGGCATATTAAAATATCGACTTCCGGCCAGCATCAGAAATAGAATGCTGTATATTAATGAGCATGACCTTGACTCTTTCATGACTACGCTTGACACTATAGATATGATCGAGGAAGATGAACATCGGCCAAGACAACCGGTTATGCAGAGGAGAGAGATTGAGGCGCCAAACGCAAACCGGAATGGAAACGGATTTAATAATTATTATACTAGAAACAGTCAGAGATTCAATGGAACCAATTGCAACGGAAATTTCAATAACAGTGCTGCGGGGGGCAGATTCAGAGACAATCGAACAGGCCGCAGATACAACCCAGTGTTTGGAAATACAAGAGATTATCAGAACCAGCAGTATTCAAACAATAATAATGCGTGCAGAAATTCTGACCCTCGATTTGAAGCAAATAACACAACCAGTCATCAACAACAACCAATCATAACAGAAGTAGTAGATGATTCAAGAGGAATTAATAATCGACATTTAATCTGAAGGGGACCGCTTTATGCTCCGTAAAGTCGGCCGGGGAATACAAAAGGGGCAAACATGTTTTAAACGAAATTACTTCCGTGGCAATGTTGAGATATAATGAGGGCTAATTAATGACACATGAATTGACGAGAGACTTAGGGGCCTGTGTAGTCGAAGATAAAAGAGTTCCTGTGTCTGAGATCATCACAGAAGTGGGAGGAATTTTAACCAATGTTGTATTGGACACAGCTTCATCTACAGACGTAGTATCCGGAACTTTGTTTCGCAAAATTAGTAAAATTAAGAAAATCCCTGTTCTACCAGCGCAAAATTGCCGAGTTATAGGTGCAGTGGGAGCAAAATTCCGGAACGTCAAGATAAAAACGCTTATAGAGATAAAATTGGGTAATGTAGCTCAACAGTGCACATTCCTTGTAGTGGAAAAGTTGTTAGTAGATTGTATTCTTGGCATTGGAACTTTGCAAGCCTGCAATTGCAAGTTGGACTTGGTAGAAGGAAAGGTGCATAATAAATCGAAGATCAACTTGTTACACTGATCTTACTGATCTTACACTGATCTTACTGAGAAAGGAGGCAGTGTATGAGCGATATTTCCGTGTGCAGTTGATTTGTGCTGAAAATAATAATATGTACCGACTACCGATCAAGTCAATTCAAGTAGAGGATTTCAGACAAACAGTCGAACAGAAGATTGCTGAGTCTGATTGCCTAACGGATAGTCAGAGGGAACAATTATTCAATATATTAACAGAATATGAGTCAGTTTTCGATGAAAAGCCCGGAATTATTAGAGGATATGTTTGTACATTACAGATTAAGCCCCATAAGACGTTTTGCCGCACACGCTATCCCATTCCCTGGCGATTAAAACAACCTGTTCAGGAGGAGATACAAAAAATGTTAAACTGGAATCTTATTGAACCGTTGAACAGCCCATATTGTTCTCCGTTGCTTGTTGTACCAAAGCCAGGAGTAAAAGTTCGATTGGTATTAGATGCAAGGGAAATTAACAAAATTAATGTACCTGTGCGCACACATCCTGAGAACATCGATGAGTTAATACAGAAATTTCAAGATGTAGCCTATTTAACCAGTATTGATTTGAGAAGTTCGTTCTGGCAAGTCCAGTTAGACAAGGACTCAAGAAAATATACTGCTTTTATATATGGAGGGAGAAGCTATCAGTTCAAGGTCGTTCCGTTTGGTCTCAATATCAGCTCTGGAGTTTTTATTTCTGCGTTGGACTATGCCCTTGGACCAGAACTACGTGGTCGAATAACAATTTTGGTGGACGATCTATTAATTGCCTCTAAAACTTGGGAGGAACATGTACAACTTATTATGAGGATTTTTGCTGTGTTCAAACAAACTGGTATAACTGCAAATCTAAAAAAAATCCCAATTTTCTCTACAGAGAATTAAATTCTTAGGACATATGATTAATGCAAAAGGCATTCTTCCAACAGAAGCGAAGATTAGTGCGACAAAAAATTTTCCAACTCCAAGAAACAGAAGACAACTGAAAGGCTTTATAGGCTTGGCTTCATTTTTTTGTCGATTTATTAAAACTCAAGCAATGAACTCTGAAGCATCAAACCGGCTCCTGAGGAAAGATGTACCATGGCAATGGTCTAATGATTGTGAAAAGGCTTTTTGTGAAATTAAGGATCAACTGATAAATGCTCCGTTATTATACCAACCTGATATGAATGTCGGATTCTGTTTAGCCACTGATTCATCAGATGTGGGATTAGGATCTTGTTTATTTCAAATTAGGTATATTGATGGTGTAAAAACCTTATGTCCAATTGCATTTGCTAGCAGAGTTTTATCCACCTGTGAAAGAGCATATACCACTATGGAATTGGAAGCTTTAGCAGTTATTTGGCCTTTGAAAAGGTTTAATTATTATGTATATGGCTCAAGGATAACCGTTTATAGTGACCACCAATCACTAGCCTTTTTACAAACTTGTAAGTTGCTGCATCCTCACTTGTCAAGGTGGACGCTGGCGCTGCAAGAATATCAGTTTCAAATTATTCATGTAGCTGGAAAAGAAAATATTATAGCTGACGCGTTGTCAAGATCTCCAGAAGGAATAACACCTGAAATGGATGTAAATAATAAGGCAGAATTTCCAGTGCTTCTTCTTCAAGAAAATAATTACAAATTATATTATATTCATTTATGTAAGACAATGGCTCAGCTTCAGAAGAAGGATCGGCGATGGAATGCTATAATACGACAATTCAATCAACAAAATCCTAGGGTCAATTTGGAATATTACCGGCTTGTGAATAATATTTTATTTTTTAAATCTGGGAAGGCTGAGAATCCAAAGTGGTGTGTCTGCATACCCGAAGAATATGAAGAACGATTAATTTGGTTTACACATTTGACCTGGGGTCGTGTTGGTGTTGTAAAGTGTGCTAATAAGATTAGATATTATTGTTACTTCCCAAATATAAGGCGAAAAGTGCACAAAGTCATACAGAAACGTGTTCTCTGTCAAAAGGTTAAGTCGGACAACAAGGGAAATAAAATTGCGCTTCACTCAATAATACCTGAAGCACCAAGATCACTTATATCATGTGATATTTGTGGACCACTTCCTAGAGCCAGAGGTGGTGTGAAGTACATTATTGAATTCTGTGATGTGTTTACAAAATATGTTAAACTATATCCTATAAAATCAGCAACTGCAAGAGCTGCCGCAGTAAAGATTGTAAATGACTACATTCCTCATGCAGGGATTCCAAAATCTATAATTTCTGACAATGCGATGATATTTACTGGATATTTATGGAGAAAATTAGCATCACAACTAGGAATAAAACAGATATTTACATCTTGCTATCAACCACAAGGGAATTTAATTGAACGGGTTTTTCGAGAACTAAAAAGATTCATGAGAACGTACTGTCATGATAAACAAACTACCTGGATAAACTATTTGACCGAGTTTGAGCAGATTTACAATAATTTACCACATAGTTCTACAAACTTTACTCCGAATGAACTGATGTTCAGAGATAACGAAATAAACTTTTGGGTAGATAACTTGCCTAAACTCGAGGACACCAAAATGTCATGGGAAGAAAATATTCGCAATGCTCTCATTAATATGACGTAGAAAGCAAGACAGCGAAACGAAATCCATGATACAAACATCAAATGGATTTAGCCTTTCAACATCGGACAGAAAATTCTTCTAAGAAGACACATCAAGTCATCAGGGTTGAAGAAGACCATCAGAAAATGGAATCTAATTTATACAGGTCCATATATAATAGTTGATATACCGAATCCTGGTGCGTATTTATTAGCATATCCGGATTCTGGAAGAATAAAAGGATTATTTCCCCATGTAGACCTAAAGAGGTACTTTTAAGGAAAATGTTTCAAATTAAATGAAAAGTCTGTATGAAGTATTTTGGTGAAAAAAAATTGAAGTGCGAAGGAAAGTATGCCTCAGCTACTGTGATAGGTTAAATGACAGCATGCCAAGCATCTGTGATAGTTTAATGAACAGTAAGCGATTGCTTCTGTGATAGTATAGGAATATTTAGAAAAGTAAGTGGAACTGTAGCTATTGCTGCTGTGAAGACTTACGGGTTATCTGTCTACGCGATGATCACCAAAGAAGCTTGTGTGTGTGCAACAATATACAAATGGCTCTGAGCACTATAGGACTCAACAGCTGAGGTCATAAGTCCCCTAGAACTTAGAACTACTTAAACCTAACTAACCTAAGGACATCACACACATCCATGCCCGAGGCAGGATTCGAACCTGCGACCGTAGCAGTCGCGCGGTTCCGGACTGAAGCGCCTAGAACCGCTCGTCCACCGTGGCCGGCGAAATAATATACATTCAGGGAGTGTTAATCTCCAGTGACAATAAGTTTACTGAAACTATATGATCGAATACGGCGCTTGCGTGTGAAGTTAGTGTTTGTAAACTGACAGTTCACAGGAGAACAAATGAACCGCGTTAGGAAATTAGAATCGATTGCAACTGTCTACAGACATAAAGACTTGCTGTTTTTTTGGCGCAAGCTAAATTCTATTCAAGAGAATTTAATTAACTAGCTTAATGTGTGTTTATAAAATTAGAGTTAAATTTTCCAATTGGATTTGTTTATTGTTATATTGCATTCATATATGTTCATGAGCAAATGCGGCAATCAGAGTATAAAAGAGAAAAATTTGATCGTCACTCACTACTAACAAAGATTAATTTCAGCTGGAGAGGTCATGCAGCAAGACTTAATTAAACGTCCTCTTTCAGCAAAATTTCATTTTAATCATGTATGAATAAGATATAATTTTTTGGAAATTGTCTCAAATAATAAAGTTTTTAATATTCTGACATCCTATCCACAGTCGTACTTGAAACCAAATTAGGAAGGATTCAGATCTACTTCCACCTGGAAAAGCCAACGGAAAAAAAAAATTACAACCATGATTAGAACCTTTCGGCTTACTCAAGAAGATGGATGAAATTATCCATGTTTTCAAAAATTGTTTTCCGATCTGGAGTTGTGATATTGTGCAACTACAGTATCGATTCCCATTCCTTAGATGGAAGATTGGATGGATCAGGTCCATATTTGAGTTCCAAATGAATCTGGAGAAATTCGACTAATCCTTCTCTTCCAGGAATCTTTAATAGTTGACCATTCCTTAGACGAATTTCGATTTTTTCATGCCACAATCCTGAGTACCTGTTCCTGAGGTTCCTTCTGGTCTCTCAAATACGTTACGTCTCCTGTCCGGTACGCCAATGCGACGCCTGTCCTTCGTGCCGTGTCCCATGTTCCTGTTCGATCAATTTCACCGCAGTTCAGCAAGACATCGATGAAGAAAATTTTTCAGAAGATTGTAAAAATTTACATGTGTAAAGATTTTTTTTGGCTATGAGGCAGATTTTATCTTTCCTATTAATTCTAGAATATCTCTCAAATTTCTAAATTATGCTGTCTTTCCTATCATCTGTGATACCTAGTTGGGGTCTAAGCCTCCAGGTTTTCCGGGGTTTCCCTGTGAAGGCCAGTTCCTGAATAGGTAGACCCGATGAACGACTATATAAGTCCATCTTCCCTGGTTGTGTACGTGGGATGCGGGTACGCCCCAGTACACGTGAAAGCAAAAACTAGATATCTAGGTAGCGAAGATCGGTGTTACCTATACCAAATCTCTTTCAATTCTTGTAATCAAAAAATCTTACTAACTTCTTAAAATTTATAAGAACGTATGTTCCACAAATTCTAACGAGTTAGCAAAGCCAATAGTTAGCTCGCAAAGTGGATACGTATCAACTTTGCTCGCTGCGGGGGGTGATGTAATGTCTCTTGTAGCGGTCTCTCCGCGATATTTTCAGAAATTTTATAAATTATATAACTTAGTACATTTCTCGAAATATCTCTTCTTATCTTACCGATTCCTAAACTTTAATATACGATGATTATCAATGCAAAGTAGTTTCAAGCCCTATTATTCCTTGGAGCGTGCATTTACTCCATGGAATAGCTTCTCTGCTGTCTATGTTTTCTCTTATGAAAAGAAGAAGGAGAATGAGGGATTCAGGCTTGTCGATCAGCCGTGAAAGAAGGAGGATGTATATGTATGTATTGTTGAGCTAGTCGTCATCTTCATGAGATTCTGTATGAGAAGGAATTTAATGCATGAACTAAACTAAAGTAAGTGTGTTCGCGTATTATTTAACTGATTATTATTGACAGTGTCTGCTTACTACGCTGTGTTGCACGGGGTCAGTGGGGAACGTCTGATTTACACTGGACGAACCTGCCGTTCTGTATGCTCAAGATATCCAGTTACTTCAAATAAATAGGCTAACACGGTCTTACCAGCATATCTCTGGTCTTCCCCATGTGATCACCGAAAGTTAATAATTATTACAAATGTTTTCAGGAGATCGACTGACAATTTTCGCCGGCCAGAGTGGCCGTGCGGTTCTAGGCGCTACAGTCTGGAGCCGAGCGACCGCTCCGGTCGCAGGTTCGAATCCTGCCTCGGGCATGGATGTCTGTGATGTCCTTAGGTTAGTTAGGTTTAATTAGTGCTAAGTTCTAGGCGACTGATGACCTCAGAAGTTAAGTCGCATAGTGCTCAGAGCCATTTGAACCATTTTTTTTGACAATTTTCGTCGCACCGAGACTTCGAAATTGCTTCACTGCCTTATGGAATTTACGTTAAGCTCAATTTAATCAGGATAGAAGAGTATTGAACTGTGTGAATGTGATAAACCTGCTTTGTGAATGAAAATTCCCTTAACATACGCATGTTTTTTTACTGTCCTGATCAGTGAGCTAAATCAGGCCGGTGTGAGAGAGGTTTTTAAATTTTTTGAATACCACGAAAAAAAAAAAATTAAAGGCGATCAGACGAAATCAGTGAAAGCAGAACACGAGACTCATCAAGGAGACTATCAAAATTAGTGTTATCACGAGAGTCCTTCTTTTACCAAAAGGGAAATTATCTTCCACAACATTCGGAATGGCCGAGGAGAAGTTAGAGAAAGAGACAAAATTATAAAAGCTGTAGAAAACTTTCATCGGAAGTTCTACAGTCAATCACAGATAAGCCAAAGAGTCCACGATGAATCACGAAGGTGGGCTCCAAAGAAGTGGAACCTATCGATAAGAATGAAATGGAAACAGTTCTGAAACTACTCAAGAATTATGAGACACCAGGAGAAGATCAAATCACAACCTAGATGCTCAAAATTAGAGAAGAGAAGAAGAAGCAATCCTGGATCTATTAAATACTGCAGATATCTCGAGGAAACGGAAATACCAGCGTAGTGGAAAATGCAGATATTGAAGAAACAAGCGGTCTTGGTTGCAGGGTTGCAATTGTTACTTATTTGCCAAAGACACCTGCGCCTGATTCAGGCATCTTCATATTGGTCTACATAAAAAATACACATTTTATTAGAAGTGACATGACTCCATTTTGCAGAGTGGAGTTACTAATGTGCTGGGACGTTTTGTATGCTCGGTATTCCATGTGCCTCGCACCAACTAATATGAGTAAACTGTGTTACCGTTTCTTGGTAGTAACTCTAATTTTGCAAGACTAACTCGTGCCATTTCTGATAGTCTGGAACCGCGTGGCCGCTACTGTCACAGTTTCGAATCCTGTCTCGGGCATGGATCTGTGTGATGTCCTTAAATTAGATAGGTTTAAGTAGTTCTAAGATTAGGGTACTGATGACCTCAGATATTAAGTCCCACAATGCGTAGAGCCATTTGAACCATTTCTGATAGAATGTATGTTTTTGTGTAGGCCAGTAGGGATGCCTGAATCAGGTGAAATGCATCATTGGTAACTGAACAATAATTACAATCCTGCAACCAAGACTGATTGTTTCTTCAATGTATGTTACTGGCTGCTGTACCATCCCCACTATGAGCTGGAAGAAGTTAAATGCAGATGTCATTCTTCTCTTTAAAAAAGGTGACAACAACGAACATGGAGAATTATAGGCCTGGTACCTACATTTTATCTGCAGCTATCAGAAATCATTACGGTCTACCAGAATCATAAATTTGACTTTTACGAGTCAGTCTAACAGGCGGGACTAATAAAACGCTTTAGTACTGTCGACAATAGTCAAGCAATAGAGAAATACGTACAAATGGTTCAAATGGCTCTGAGCACTATGTGACTTAAGATCTATGGTCATCAGTCCCCTATAACTTAGAACTACTCAAACCTAACTAACCTAAGGACATCACACAACACCCAGTCATCACGAGGCGTAGAAAATCCCTGACCCCACCGGGAATCGAACCCGGGAACCCGGGCGCGGGAAGCGATAACGCTACCGCACGACCACGAGCTGCGGACCCAGCCAATCGTCGGAGACCTGTTCGGAGGCAACCCAGTCAGGCTGAACGCCTTAGGCACAGTGTCCAGCGAGTGCAGCAAGGTGGAGGTTCCCTGCTGTTTTGGAGTGGCCTTATATGGGGCCGACGTACGCCGCTGGTGGTCATGAAAGGCGCCGTAACGGCTGTACGATGCGTCAAAGCCATCCTCCGACCGATAGTGCAACCATACCGGCAGCATATTGGCGAGACATTCGTCTTCATGGACGACAGTTCGCGCCCCCATCGTGCACATCTTTTGAATGACTTCCTTCAGGATAGCGACATCGCTCGACTAGAGTGGCCTGCATGCTCTCCAGACATCAACCCTATCGTTCATGCCTGGGATAGATGGAAAAAGAAACTTTTTATGGACGTCGTGACCCACCAACCACTCTGAGGGATCTAAGCCGAAAAGACGTAGAGGAGTGGGACAATCTGGACCAACAGTGCCTTGATGAACTAGCGGATAGTTTTAAATGGTTTAAAGGGCTCTGAGCACTATGCGACTTAAATTCTGAGGTCATCAGTCGCCTAGAACTTATAACTAATTAAACCTAACTAACCTAAGGACATCACACACATCCATGGCCGAGGCAGGATTCGAACATGCGGCCGTAGCATTCGCTCGGTTCCAGACTGCAGCGCCTAGAACCGCACGGCCACTCCGGCCGGCCTGCGGATAGTATGCCACAACGAATACAGGCATGTATCAATGAAAGAGGGCGTGCTACTGGGTATTAGAGGTACCGGTGTGTTTAGAAATCTGGACCACCACCTCCGAAGGTCTCGCTGTATGGTGGTACAACATGCAATGTGTGGTTTTCATGAGAAATAAAAAGGGCTGGAATGATGTTTATGTTGATCTCTATTCCAATTTTCTTTACAGGTTCCGGAACTCTCGGTACAGAGGTGATGCAAAACTTTTTTTGGTGTGTCTAGCAGCCAACAAAAATTGTCTACCTATTGCAAAGTGAGCATTATACAGGAGCCCATCAATACTACCATACAACAAAAACTTACGACAATGTACCTCAGAGTATATGTTGACGGTAAACTTTCACTCAAAGACTACGCAAAATTGACGACTGACAAAGCGACGAAACTGATGCATAAACTAGCCACACTCAACACTGCACAGTTTAGGCTACCACTACAGATGACACGAACTTATCGCATCGCCTTGTTTGAGCCCATTCTGAGCTTTGCAGACAGCATATGGGTCCATTCGTCTCTGCCTCACACGACACAAAATCATAGTACGACGCGGACAAAGAAGCGTCCTTTTAAGAATGTCATGAGCGTTTGGGACAACACCTATAGAGGCATTATGCGTCGTCCTGTGCGCGTACACAACAGCCATTACCGTATGTTTCAGAGCTGCAGTTTATTCGATGAAAAGGGTGTGACAGGACAAAGCACTGGCAATTACATGCCAACAAATAACTGGAAAAATGACACCTGGCACACCGAATGGGGCACCACAGACAAAGAACACAGGGTACACACGTTCTTCTCGAACATCCAGGAACGAATGGACGTGAAATATATAGATCCGAAACTTGGTATGGCCCACTTTCTTACAGGGCACAATATCTCCATCGTGTTGGACTAAGTGACAAGACATATGCACATGTGAAGAAATCGCCACAGTGGAACACATCACATTATATTGCGACATGTTTAGACACATACGACAGCACGACAATGACATATGACAAAGATAAGACACTTGAATGATTGGTTAGAATTAAACATCATCACAGACAAAATTTCACAAGCTATCCACATAGCACACAGACAGGAACAACCATACATCAAACGGAAAATAGGGAATGACGGTACAAGACAATACTCTCCATGGAACAATTCTGACAACTCAACCACTGACTCGGATGCCACAACAAACACAGAAGAAGAGAACATGGATACATAGACAACGTAAAAGTAAAAATAAAACATTAGCCAATGACAGATAATGTATAAGGATTGAAACTATCGATAAGTAAGACGTAAACAATTCCTAAGTTTAATTTCATAACAGCTTAAATTACATAAATACACTGAGCTAAAACTTCCTGGGGAGGCGTTGCTTCCCAAGTCATTGCCAAGGATGTCATAATACTGTCATGTGCCATCTAATCTGTAAATTTCCCATAATAGATCATTTACCATATTGCATTAGTAGAAACTGCACTATAACACTAAACTTAATATGAGAAATGTATAGTAACTTATCATATATAACGAGAAATTGTAAATAACATAATTCAATACAAATTGGACTCATATCTAAGCAAATTGCTGTTCCATCTGCGACTGGCTCGAAGACGTTTCAGTGCCATCCGATCTGGAACAACCAGGCAGTGAAACATCCTCTTCTATTAAAACTCTCTCCTATCATTTATTAGCTTCTTCTTGAAATAAACAAACTTATTTTATATCAGTATTAACTCATTATTGTTTTATTACTCAAAACAAATTTTGCTGGAAATACGGAACAATGTTGCGTGACATGTAAAACTGTAAAATAAACGACCTCCTTTTTAAAATAGGCAGCAGGTTCTGAAATATGAAATAAATGAAGTGAAATGAAACGTAATCTTGACGGAGCCATGAGATGGATTGCGGAATTGTTTCTGCAAGGTCTTGCTATTACTGGTGGATGAGAAAGTGAAGAGAATTATCTCAGAGCTTTCGTCAGACTGATAACTTGAGCAGACTGCGGAAATGCGGTTTACGAAGTAGAAGAACGAGTGGACTAGAAGTCGCGACCTTGAGTGCCACAAGAGCGGGAGGGGGAGACTGGCGTTTAACGTCCCGTCGACAACATGGTCACCAGAGACGGAGCACAACCTCAGATCAGGGAAGGCTGGGGAAGGAAATTGGCCATGCCCTTTCAAAGGAAACGTCCCGGAATTTCCCTGAAGCGACTTAAGAAAATCACGGAAAACGTGATCTTGGATGGTCAGACGCAGTTTTGAACCGTCAACCTCCTGAATGAGAGTACAGTTTGCTACTCACTGCGCCACTTCGCTCGGTGAATACCACTAGCCTCTAAGCTACTACAGATTTGTGACAACTCAAGCAGAAGATAAAGCTTCCTCCAAACACACATCCTACAGTGTTGCCATATCGTGCCTATGGTTGGACTTACAAATCTGAGGATCAGCCAGTTTTATTGGCCGCCCCAAATGAACGACTCGCACTTAGTTTCTGCGCCAGCTAGCCAGTGGCCAGGTTTTATGGCAAAGACTGTACACTGTCGGCAGTAGATTCCTTTTGCAGTCAGCTTCAAATGCTGGCCCTCTTACTGTACTCCATAGTGTTCTGCGGAAAGAATGTCGTCTTCCCCCGAGAAATTTCCATGTCGTGTTCATAACGCATCTGTGTAACAGGTGATGACTCTACATTTAGAGCAAACTGACATTCATCCACTAACTAGAAATTTTTTGTAAGTCATCTTGTATCTTCCCACAATCGCTCAACAACGACATCTTCCTGTACGATGGAGCATCATCAGCAAACAGCCACAGATTGCTGCTCAGGCTGCCTGTCAGACAGAAAGTAAGAGCAGTACTATCACACTTTCCTGGTGGACTCCTGGCGATACCTCCGTCTCTGATGAACACTTGCCGTCGAGGACAACGTACCGGCTTCTATTGTTTTAGAAGTCTTGCAACCACACACGTTTCTCGTAATTTATTCGGTATACTCGATCCTTCCTTAATACTGTGGAATGGGTCCCGTTGTCAGCTTTCCAGATATATTGGAATATGGAGCCCACCTGTTGCTCTTTGCATGACATGTGAGAAATGGGCAAGCTTTTAAACACGAGCGATATTTTCGAAAACCGTGCTGATATGTGGACAGACACTTTTCCATCTCAGGTAAATTTAGTATATTCGAACTCAGATACGTTCAAGAATGGTGCAAAAAACCGTTGTTAACAACATTGGTCAGTAATTTTGTAGTTTCGATCTTTCACCCTTCTTATATACAGCAGTCACCTACGTTTCTTCCAAGCGCTTAAGACTTGTTTTGGGCGAGAGATTCGGGATAAACGCAAGCTAAGTAAGGAGCCAACGCCACAGAATACTCTCGAAGTTCCATCAGTGCGTGGCGACTTATTCGTTTTCAGCTCTTTCAATTGCTTTCCTAAACCAGGAATGTCTATTAATACATCGTCCATATGGGAGTTTTTTTGACGGTTAAACGACGCTACATCTGTATTGTGTTTCTGCGTGAATGATTTCTTACGAGCGAAATTTAAAACTTGAGCTTTCCTTTTGCTGTCTTCCATTGCCACAGCAGACTGATCAACGAGTGACAGGACAGAAATCTCCGACCCGTTTACTGATTTTACGTAGGGTCGGATTTTTTCAGCTTGTCAACAAGATCTTATGCTAAGGTATGACTGTGGTAGTTATCGTATGCTTCGAGCGTAGATCTATTTATAGACGAAAGAATTTAAACTAAGTTTTGCTTGTCGTCATTTGTGCATTGTTTTTGAACCGAAGGTGCAACAGTCTCGTTTTCCTCAGCATTTTCCGAATTTTGTTATTAAAGCACAGTGGCCCTTTTCCATCATTAATCCACTTACTCGGCACATACTTCTCCAGAGCGCGATTTACAGTCCGTTTAAACTTTGCCTATGTTTCCTCTACGTCCATCACATTGGAACTAAATTATGTCCATTCACAGTCTAAGTCGGAAACTGACAACCGCTTATTTGCTTTTCATAGCAAAAATACGTTCCTAGTTTTCCCGATGGATTCATTTACTTTGTAACCATCGTCGCTATGACGAGATCGTGATCAACATTCCCTGTGTCTATACAGACTCTGGCCACAAGGACAGGCCTGTGTGAATCCATGGCCGTCCCACTCTATGCGTCGTAGGTTAAAGCCGCCCCCAACTAATATTGCACGATCAGGATATTTACGCGCTACTGAGCGTAGACACTCATTGAATTATTCTAAAACTATCATATCGGAATCGGGTGCCCGGCAAAAACATTCGATAGTTAACTCGAGTTCACATAGACCTGTTTACACGCGTCCAGATAAATTCACAGTCAGACTCAGTTTCGACTTTGATGAACATAATATTTTTGTTGACTGCAATTAACTCTATCCCCCCCCACCCCTATGGCGCCTATCTGTCTTTACGATATACGTCCCATGCCTTTTTAAACACTTCACAGTGCTTTACTTAGGTTTCACTCAGCTCTTGGTTTCGAAAATAATTTGAGCAGGACAACTTCCCTGCAGGGGAGTAAATTCGGTAACCTTTGCCAAAAGTACTTCGATAATTTACTGTTAAAATTTTGACAAGCGTAGTGGTTTTACTTTGTCTCTGCGTGTGGACTGGCGAACGTTCGTCAGAGGACACTTGGTGCGCAAATGCAACATTTTAAATCCTTGATAAGAGCCTCGTTTAGAGTTTTCCATGCGTTACAGTCTTCATATGCTTCAAAAACTTTTATGAAATGATGCTAACAACAGTTTTTGTATCACAGAACCCTCGTTCTTGACTTCGCTTTCAGCTTTTAATTTGTAGTGGCAGCCTGAACACTGATGTATACATTCTTCGGTATGTCAACAAAAGTTGAGTCACTCCTTTTTTCCGCAAAGGTATCAGTATAGTTTATTTGAAAGGAGTCAGAAGGTTTCTGATAATTCTCGAAAAACATTAGAAGTGGTAGTTCAGACTCGTTGCTCAGTTCTATAATTTAGTTTCAACGAAATCGGTACTAATTTCCGTGAAGAAACAAAGCATTTTTTCACCATCCGTTACTAAAACGGAACGTGTATACCCAGTGCTACGAATTGTATTGGACGTCATCAGATACTGGAAAAATGAGACCTGAAAGAGAATCGGGCAAAGAGATTTCATATTAACAAACAATTGTCAACGACCGTATGTCTAAACCGGAAAAGAAGAAGAAGATACACGCGTTAATGAAACATATGTGAACTACCATCGTTGCTCTGATGAGACTGTACCCTTTGCCTCTAGTACAAATTACGATCAGAAACGACAGCAAGAATTCAATGAAGCTTATTTGAAAGTAATCCTCGCAATCAACTACAACAATATATGATGTATACTCAACACACTGAGAAGATAAGAATACAAATTGTTAGTGAATTTATAGAGCCAGTTAATCAGTTTTTGTATTTAGGGCGGCCGAGCGGTTTTAGGCGTTTCAGTCCGGAACCGCGCTGCTGCTACGATAGCAGGTTCGAATCCTGCCCCGGGAATGGATGTGTGTGCTGTCCTTGGGTTAGTTAGGTTTAAGTAGTTCAAAGTCTAGGGGACTGATGACATGTTAAGTCCCATAGTGCTCAGAACCATTTGAACCATTTGTACTTAGGGAGGCTGAAGACTACGACTGGATGGAAGACACGTAAATAAATACTTTAATATCCTAACGTGATCCATAGCGTTGCTTTACTTTCACGAATAAATTCTAGTTCTAAAATTGCTAATCTTGTTCGAAAAATAGTAAATTCAGTTAGTGCGAATTATGTGCACATGTTGTTATTCTCAGACAAACTTTTCAGGAAGAAAAAATCAGTTGGCATCGCACTGAAAGCAACATGTAAGAGGCTGAATGTAATGGGTGAACAGACTACTGAAAAGAAAACGTTCAAATTAACAACGAAGTCACGGAGGCAATTAACTAGCTTTTGTAATTAGGTCTGCTGAAGACAACGACAGGTTGTAGAAGGACATAAATAAACAGGAGAGTAAAAATGGCATGGTGTGCTTATTGTAAACTATATAGAGTTTGCAAAACTATGTTTCTGTTATGTCAGACTGTAAGTTTACGCTGAGCGCGTGACATGATCTTTTAATGCGACTGCTATTTATGAAGTAAAGTTTGCACGTTTGCTCAGCCAGCAATGGCGAGATGAATGGTGGGAACAACAAGTGGAGACGGAAACAAAAGTAAGTGATTGAGGGAACATACTGGAGTCTGGAGCAGAATGTGTAATTACGACTGGAATTAAAAAGAAGTAGAGGCGGTCGTGTCACGTAGCCAGGAGAATAGATTAGAGACGGACCAAGGAAATTCATTTATGGATTAGAAAAGATAATAAGCTACCGAGACGACGACCAAATAGAGAGTAGGTAGGTGGCAGCGGAAGCCAGTTGTGAAAACGTAATTACCATGGATAATTATCGCTGAAGTCCGTTAATGTACATTGAACTCTGGAGGTCATTATCCATCATCGAGTGTCAAAAGTCTGATGCTGTTGATGTCTGTATTTCGTCTAGACCCACTGGCTGCACTAATTCCTAGCAACTGACAGTTATATCAAATGGTTCAAATGGCTCTGAGCTGACTTAACAGCTCAGATCATCAGTCCCCTAGAAGTCAGAAATACTTAATCCTAACTAAACTAAAGACATCACACTCATCCATGCCCGAGGCAGGCTTCGAACCTGCGACCGTAGCGGTCGCGCGGTTCCAGAATGAAGCGCCTAAAACCGCTTGGCCACACCGGCCGGCACACTTATATCGTTTCAGAAGAGTTTTACTGATCTTTCGGGTTTTTTGGCCGCAGATGTGTTACTAAGACTTTGCTTATAGCCGCTGGGTAAAATGCGGTAGTTTTCTTTACGAATGAGATTTCGCAAAACTGCAGATGTTACGTGCGCACATAGAGTCAGTACTTCCAGATTCTTGGAAGTCACTGATAAAATTCCGAATTGACAACTGACAAGGAAAATGCACTACTCCGAACGCTTTACTTAATAAGCAACAAGATAGAGGAAACATGTCTGATAGAGATACTTAATGTCTTATCTTTGGACGGTGACAGGTACGCTAACATTCGTTAGCGATTATTTCTTACCTGTAAACAAACCACTTATCAGGTTTCTTGCGCAATCTACTCAGAATGCTCGATAACGATTTTATTGCGGAAAGTCTTATCAGAGTAAAGTCACCTTGAAGTGTCAGGTGACCTGGAGCATTTGATAGTAGGTGCCTTATGCAGTGACTAACATCTAAACTTATACTTCATAAAGTATAACACGAAGAAATAACTTACGTTTACCTCGATTTGCACGTTTCGGAGTTTGCAGCCGAACAGTAACTTTCTTTTCCCTTATTTGAGATTCTGGCAACTGCCTTGGTTGCCTTTTCCGAGTCTCCGAGTGTTGAGCGTAAACATCACAGACAATTTCCGTTCTTGGAACAACTATCAGCACAGCACGTTGCGCTGTCAAATAAGAAAAACCTCACCGTAGAACTGAGAGGTGTTTTCAAAAAGAGCAGCTGTTCAAAATAACAGAGCGAGCGTACTCTGCAACACGGGTGAACGTCGCCTGCAGAGGTCGAAATCGCATACGTTCCATACACAGGCACCATCTCCGGAAGATCGAAAGAATAATTCTGAAATATGATTCAAATGTACAGCAATACCCCCATGAAACTAAAAGGACTACTACGCTGTGCGAAAGATAAACTGCTGCTCCGTACCTTGCAAATATGACTAATCACATGCTACACGAAGAGCTGTTAAAAAGATGTGTAAAGAACACAAGGCACTACACGCAACTAAATCAGCTGTCACCCAACTCGGCCTCACCTGCGAGTGTAATACGTGACTGAGACGAAGAATTTCTGTACGGATAGTTTATGACGGGGAACAGTTCTGACTTCCAATAAATCTTAGTATTGTTAGGCATATGCAGTTTTGTCATATGATGACATGGTTGGAGACCGTGGCTGTTATTTGAAGACAAATGTTGATGGTGTTGAGACAGCTTAGCTGGGATATTTGCTGATATTTACATCAACAATATAGGACAAAAATTCTTCTCAAACAACCAGCACATCTGAAACAAAATAATCTACTACAGAAGATACGTTGATAATACAATCTTGCTTTTTGGTGGTACAAACAATGAAATTGATACATTAGCAGCAGATCTAAGCAAAATGCACAAAAATATTAAATTCATAGTTCAACATGAAACTAATAAAAGTATGAACTTTATTGACCTGAAGATTTGCAATAGTAACAATAAATATCAATTTAATATTTACAGAAAACCTACGAACACAGATGTCAGTATTGACAACTCATCTTGCCACCCCCGCCGACAAAAAGTGGCATATTTCAGAGCGATGGTACACCGAATTAAAAAAGTACCAGTGAGTGACACAGAGCAACAAAATGAAATCAATATAATCAAAACAGTTGCTCATAATAATGGATATAAACCCATAATAATAGAAAAAGTCCACAACAAAATGCAGACAAAAACCACAGATCCACTTCACGGCAATCCACACAACATGCACTCCAAGCCAAATCAGTGTGCCACGAAGCCAAACCTAAATATGCTACTCTCCCATACATAGGCCCACTATCATACCAAGTAGCAAACTTATATTTTAAAAGGAAAATATCACAATCAGCTTTTCCACAAATAATAAATTACAACAAAAAGTAATCCATGATGTAAATACCTCCAAGAGTCCCTACAGTAAATCAGGAATATACAAACTCAAATGCGATACATGCCCAAAATTCTACATTGGACAAACAGGCAGAAGTTTTGAAGTTAGATAGAAAGAACACATTGATGCTTTAAGGTTCGGCAACTTGAACAAATCTGCATTTTCAGCCCGTATTGCTGAAGAAAACCATTCAGTGAGAAACATTGAGAACAACTTAAAAAATTTCCATCTAGCAGAAAAAAGAGCCACTATGACTATATTGGAAGAAATAGAAATACACACACACACAAAAACAGCACTCCAGACTATATCCTTAATGAACAAACCGAGTTAGCAAACACCCCTTTCCTGAAAAATTTCCAAAAATTGTTTTCCACCCTCCAAAGTAAACGATATTCCTACGCCTATCTGCATATCAAGTACCAAATTTATATGTTACTACAATTCTCATGATGCTAAATGTAAATAAATAATGTACTGTCTTACCTATGCAGTACTAAACGAAAAAAAGGAACAACTTTGTAATTAATGTAACAGTATTCGCTCTAACACTCACAAAATCATAGTCTCTCTGTAATAGTGTAAAAGGCGTTTCAGTTGCATAAGTTAATATATGATCTTTTTCCAAACATGGGACATCTTCATAATGTTACGATATATCATAGCATCTTTGACACTCATATGTTTGTAAGCACTTTGTATGTATCAAAACATGTGGTGCGCATTAGACATCTATTCTGTGACAAATCTAAAGTGTTCAGTGAGAAAAATTACGTGTGCAACGATAAGAATGCAGTGGGAATGTATTTACATCTGTTGGACGAATGTTATAAAAACAAACACTCCAAACCGACATTTCACATAAGTGACATCCAATGAAAATCTGTAACGCAACCATATGTGTGACGTGCTTATAATTACGTATTATTTATATTTTAGGACAATTAATCTGCAAAAAACGCACCACATGTAATGAAAGCATGAAAACTGTCTGAAGATAAATGGTAGTGATTCGAAACCAGTAACAGTACCCTTTGAATAAAGGAACTGAAAATGAATTTTTGACTAGTTGCTGTCTCAACACCATCAACATTGTTAGGCATAGTTTCTGAAAAGGAAGCCAGAAGCGAAAACTTGAACCATACAATGACAGCTGGTAAAGCTAGTACATTCAAAATAATTGATTTGAAAGACGCATTCCGAGAATTTTTTCTGTTATGTTAAATCATCGAAGACTCTATGTGAAAATGTACAGTCTTAGACATAAAACTCGGCCATCAGGCGATCACCGCAGAAACTGAGTCGGAGTCATTAACTTATAGCGGTCAATATAACAGACCCTCGAAATTCAAATTCCGGCTATATAACGAAATGGCAACACTATACGGTGCGTAAGAGTGTAGAGAAAGTGCTGTAACTCTCTGTGTGCTACAACAGTACTGTATCTGCTCGTGGTCTAGTCGTAAGCGTCGCGCAGTGTAGATATAAACTCCCTATATTTTTAAAATTGTGTTTCGGTTGACTGCTAAAGTTATGTCTGACGGAACCTCGAACATAATTTACTTCAGTTACTAACATACCTGTAATAGCAAAAGCTTCCAGAAGTAATTCCGCCAAAAACTCCGTGGCTGCGTCAAGACCAGAACAGTTTATGCTCGAGAGTTTAGTCGTCGTGCAGCGGCCATAGGCCCCCGGCTACCAGCCATTCGACACCCACCACCTAACGCCGGGCGCCCGTCCGCAACGTGAACGCAGCGCGAGGCTGTGAGCGTATTTACCAACCGTCGTTTTCTTACTCGAAGTTCTAGTATTTATCTTACAGTTACGTATTGGGTTTTGAATGCTCGAAACTTAACGACGTTGTTCAAGAGTTGTAAAAAGGACTCGCGAGTGGAATAAAGTCCAACAATTGCGACATATTATTCGCTTTCGATTTAATGGAGGGGTGAAGCCAGCAGATGCAGCTCGGAATCCTTGTACTGTGTGTGGGGCGAATGCCTCTGGACAAAACACGTTAGAAAAGTATTTTCTTGTTTCAAGATAGATTTTTCTGGCATGAATGATTTTCCACATTCCGGAACTCTCAATAACAGACACATGTGATGAACTGTTTCCCTTTACGGGTTCGTGCGACTTTTACATTCGATAGGTAAGAAGTCGGTGTAGGAGTACTCCATGCTCTAACTCAAAGCAAGAGTAATCAGACTTCTTAAGAAGAAGTTAACGGCTAAGGCGTAAGAAGAAGCATAAGCTCAGACAAATGTCAGTGTGAACATATTTTGCACCCACTGGGTGGCTAAGACTGCTGTGAACTAGCAGCTCCTCGGAAGGGTCGTGTCCATCGCAGCTGATATTTTTTGCCAACAACGGAGACGCTTTTAGGTCTCAGTGCAAGAGAAACAACAGACAAAACTGCATCGTGTGTTGGTACTACACGATAACACACTCTGCAGATTTCATAACCAAAACTATGCGAGATAGCTCACGCACTTATCATTATGATCTTAAGCCCACAAAGCCGGCCGCGGTGGTCTAGCGGTTCAGGCGCTCAGTCCGGGACCGCACGACAGCTACGGTCGCAGGTTCGAATCCTGCCTCGGGCATGGATGTGTGTGATGTCCTTAGGTTAGTTAGGTTTAAGTAGTTCTAAGTTCTAGGGGACTGATGACCACAGATGTTAAGTCCATAGTGCTCAGAGCCATTTATTAAGCCCACAAATGTTTAACTTTACTTTTTCTTATCGAACAACCGTCAAGAAAAGTGGTTCCCTTGCTAAATACACTTCGGACCGCGGTTTGATGACATCTATAACTACGAACCACTAGGTTTCTTCAGCCGTGGAATCAGCGAACTACCTGTGCATTGTCAGGCTGTTTTTGATGTTGCGAGAGAATATACTCTCCATTACTGATTAATGTTTACTGTTGCGTTGCTATATCAGCATGTATTAGTAATATATTATTCACTCTGGGATTCGAAGCAGTCTTTGTTTACTTGCTGTCGTCTGTCATATTCAAGTAGTATGGAAATGTCGAATTTCATATACAGGGTGTAAATTTTAAGTTGTCAAACCGGAATAATTCGAAAAATAAGCTTCAAACGAAAAAATGTGTAGAATCCAAAGTTGATTATTTTCCAGGGAGATATCTACTGGTGCTAAAATTAGCCCGCCACCCCAGCCCCCTGGGGGTGGGGCGGGAGGCAACTTTAAAATTTCAAATGGGAACCCCCATTTTTAATTGCAGAAACAGATTTTACATAAAAAAACTACGTACATTTTGTATTAAACATTTCTTTTGATTCTTGGTAGTTGGCGCTGTAATTCAAGAAAAACCATGTTCTCATTTTCGCGTGGAAAATGGTTACGGATAAATAAAAATTACGTACTTACTTCGTAGAGGGAGAGAAATTAGCGTTACAAATGTTGACCACGAAACAAAGAAAACTTATCCGAATCTGCGGAAAAAATTAATATTTGGGTCAACATTTGTAAAACTCTTAATTCTTTTCTCTCAAACCCCACCCTATGGGGAGAGAGGGAGAGATTTAGTTTTAGCGAATCAAAATTAAACTAAGTAAATAAGTATTTTTTTATTTATCTGTAACCATTTTCCACGCAAAAATGAGAACAGGGGCCGGCCGGAGTGGCCGAGCGGTTCTAGGCGCTACAGTCTGGAACTGCACGACCGCTACGGTCGCAGGTTCCAATCCTGCTTCGGGCATGGATGTGTGTGATGTCCTTAGGTTAGTTAGGTTTAAGTAGTTCTAAGTTCTAGGGGACTGATGACCGCAGCAGTTAAGTCCCATAGTGCTCAGAGCCATTTGAACCATTTTTTTTTTGAGAACATGGTTTTTCTTGAATTACAGCGCCAACTACCAACAATCAAAAGAAATGTTTAATAGAAAATGTACGTATTTTTTATGTAAAATCTGTTTCTGCAATAAGAAATGGGGGTTCCCATTTGAAATTTTAAAGTTGCCTCCCACCCCACCCCCAGGGGGCTGGGGTGGCGGGCTAATTTTACCACCAGTAGATATCTCCCTCGAAAATAATCAACTTTGGGTTCTACACATTTTTTTGTGTGAAGCTTATTTTTCGAGTTATTCTGGTTGGTCAGATTAAAATTTACACCCTGTCTGATATTGTGTATTCACAATAACCAAATGTTAACTCGGCAGATGTGGAAAGACGCATTATTAACTGTGCAGTATCGTACGTTTTTCACCCTTACACTAAGAGGTACGGAAACTAGCGACAAGATATTTGATATAGAAGTTTTCTTGTGATTTTCTTACTGATTTGCGATGTGGCTGCTTGTAGCACTACAACAGAACTGCAAACAATATAGCCTTACGCGAGACTGGAACCGCGAACTAACACAGCCTTCATTCGACAGGCGGTCATGTTACCCCTGGGCTACTCCCAAAAAACCTACACTATCACTGTCTCAGTTACTGCTCCAGTGGTGGCTAGGACAGATACATCGCACCGTGAGAGACGAGATTGGTTGTAATTTCCACGTCAAATGACTTTCCTGGACTCAAAACTATGAACTGATAACCTTATGTTGCACTTTATGGAAAAATCACAAAAATTATTCAGTGGTTGTTGTTGTTGTTGTTGTTGTTGTGGTCTTCAGTCCTGAGACTGGTTTGATGCAGCTCTCCATGCTACTCTATCCTGTGCAAACTTCTTCATCTCCCAGTACCTACTGTAGCCTACATCCTTCTGAATCTGTTTAGTGTATTCATCTGTTGGTCTCCCTCTACGATTTTTACCCACCGCGCTGCCCTCCAATAATAAATTGCTGATCCCTCGATGTCTCAGAACATGTCCTACCAACAGATCCCTTCTTCTCGTCAAGTTATGCCACAAGCTCCTCTTCTCCCCAATTCTATTCAATACCTCCTCATTAGTTATGTGATCTACCCATCTAATCTTCAGCATTCTTCTGTAGCACCACATTTCGAAAGCTTCTGTTCTCTTCTTGTCTAAACTATTTATCGTCCACGTTTCACTTCCATACATGGCTACACTCCATACAAATACTTTCAGAAACGACTTCCTGACATTTAAATCTATACTCGGTGTTCACAAATTTCTCTTCTTCAGAAACGATTTCCTTGCCATTGCCAGTCTACATTTTATATCCTCTCTACTTCGACCATCATCAGTTATTTTGCTCCCCAAATAACAAAACTCCTTTACTACTTTAAGTGTCTCATCTTCTAATCTAATTCCCTCAGCATCACCCGACTTAATTCGACTACATTCCATTATCTTCGTTTTGCTTTTGTTGATGTTCATCTTACTCGTATATCCTCCTTTCAAGACACTGTCCATTCCGTTCAACGGCTATTCCAAGTCCCTTGCTGTCTCTGACAGAATTACAATGTCATCGGCGAACCTCAAAGTTTTTATTTCTTCTCCATGGATTTTAATATCTACTCCAAACTTTTCTTTTGTTTCCTTTATTGCTTGCTCAATATACAGATTGAATAACATCGGGGATAGGCCACAACCCTGTCTCACTCCCCTCCCAACCACTGCTTCCCTTTCATACCCCTCGACTCTTATAACTGCCATCTGGTTTCTGTACAAATTGTAAATAGCCTTTCGCTCCCTGTATTTTACCCCTGCCACCTTCAGAATTTGAAAGAGAGTATTCCAATCAACATTGTCAAAAGCTTTCTCTAAGTCTACAAATGCTAGAAATGTAGGTTTGCCTTTCCTTAATCTATCCTCTAAGATAAGTGGTAGGGACAGTATTGCCTCACGTGTTCCAACATTTCTACGTAACCCAAACTGATCTTCCCCGAGGTCAGCTTCTACTAGTTTTTCCATTCGTCTGTATAGAATTCGCGTTAGTATTTTGCAGCTGTGACTTATTATACTGATAGTTCGGTAATTTTCACATGTGTCAACACCTGCTTTCTTTGGGATTGGAATTATTATATTCTTCTTGAAGTCTGAGGGTATTTCGCCTGTCTCATACATCTTACTCACCAGATGGTAGAGTTTTGTCAGGACTGGTTCTCCTAAGGCTGTCAGTAGTTCTAATGGAATGTTGTCTACTCCGGGGGCCTTGTTTCGAATCAGGTCTTTCAGTGCTCTGTCAAACTCTTCACGCAGTATCATATCTCCCATTTCATCTTCATCTACATCCTCTTCCACTTCCATAATATTGTACTCAAGTACATCGCCCTTGTATAGACCCTCTATATACTCCTTCCACCTTTCTGCTTTCCCTTCTTTGCTTAGAACTGGGTTTCCATCTGAGCTCTTGATATTCATGCAAGTGGTTCTCTTTTCTCCAAAGGTATCTTTAATTTTCCTGTAGGCAGTATCTATCTTAACCATAGTGAGATAAGCCTCTATATCCTTACATTTGTCCTCTAGCCATCCCTGCTTAGCCATTTCGCACTCCCTGTCCATCTCCTTGTTGAGACGTTTGTATTCCTTTTTGCCTGCTTCATTTACTGCATTTTTATGTTTTCTCCTTTCATCAGTTAAATTCAATATTTCTTCTGTTATCCAAGGGTTTTACTAGCCCTCGTCTTTTTACCTACTTGATCCTCTGCTGCCTTCACTATTTCATCCCTCTAAGCTACCCATTCTTCTTCGACTGTATTTCTTTCCCCCATTCCTGTCAATTGTTCCCTTATGCTCTCCGTGAAACACTGTACAACGTCTGTTTCTTTCAGTTTATCTAGGTCCCATCTCCTTAAATTCCCACCTTTTTTGCAGTTTCTTCAGTTTAATCTACAGTTCATAACCAATAGATTGTGGTCAGAGTCCACATCTGCCCCTGGAAATGTCTTACAGTTTAAAACCTGGTTCCTAAATCTCTGTCTTACCATTGTATAATCTATCTGATACCTTTTAGTATCTCCAGGGTTCTTCCATGTATACAACCTTCTTTCATGATTCTTGAACCAAGTGTTAGCTATGATTAAGTTATGCTCTGCGCAAAATTCTACCAGGCGACTTCCTCTTTCATTTCTTAGCCCCAATCCATATTCACCTACTGTGTTTCCTTCTCTCCCTTTTCCTACTCTCGAATTCCAGTCACCCATGACTATTAAATTTTCGTCTCCCTTCACTATCTGAATAATTTCTTTTATCTCATCACACATTTCATCAATTTCTTCGTCATCTGCAGAGCTAGTTGGCATATAAACTTGTACTACTGTAGTAGGCGTGTGCTTCGTGTCTATCTTGGCCACAATAATGCGTTCACTATGCTGTTTGTAGTAGCTTACCCGCACTCCTATTTTTTTTTAGTCATTATTAAACCTACTCGTGCATTACCCCTAATTAATTTTGTATTTATAACTCTGTATTCACCTGACCAAAAGTCTTGTTCCTCCTGCCACCGACCTTCACTAATTCCCACTGTATCTAACTTTCACCTATCGTTTTCCCTTTTTAAATTTTCTAACCTACCTGCCCGATTAAGGGATCTGACATTCCACGCTCCGATCCGTAGAACACCAGTTTTCTTTCTCCTGATAACGACGTCCTCTTGAGTAGTTCCCGCCCGGAGATCCGAATGGGGGATTATTTTACCTCCAGAATATTTTACCCAAGAGGACGCCATCATCGTTTAATCATACAGTAAAGCTGCATGCCCTCGGGAAAAATTACGGCTGTAGTTTCCCCTTGCTTTCAGCCGTTCGCAGTACCAGAACACCAAGGCCATTTTGATTAGTGTTACAAGGCCAGATCAGTCAATCATCCAGACTGTTGCCCCTTCAACTACTGAAAAGGCTGCTGCCCCTCTTCAGGAACCACACGTTTGTCTGGCCTCTTAATAGATACCCCTCCATTGTGGTTGCACCTACGGTACGGCTATCCGTATCATTGAGGCACACAAGCGTCCCTACCAACGGCATGGTCCATGGTTCATTGGGGGGGATTCAGTGGTAATGACTCATAATATCATGTGACTCCCTCTGTGACCGACAAGCTACCTCCTGGATGGCTCAGAATTATACTGCTAAATTAACTTGATATTATCATTGGTAATGACTCATAATATCAAGTTAATTTAGCAGGATAATTCTGAGCCATCCAGGAGGTAGCTTGTCGGTCACAGAGTTGCCAAACTTGTTCCGCGTTATTGCCAAAATTCAGTTACACTACCAGCAGGAAGAATACTGTAGTCCGATCCACGAACGATGGTGGTTTGCGTATGGCGAGGCACAGACGGGGATTGCATCGTTGACGATTCCAAGCGACAGTTGCGGTATGCGCATGCGCGTGATTTCCGCTGAGGAAAGTATATATCCTGCAGTCATGTCTCTCGCTTGATGACGCAGAATTTATCAGTTACCACCACAATCAGCGATGACAGCTCAAAACAAATGGAATCGAAATTCACTAAACAACTCCCTACGGTCACGTTTCATGCTCGCATTAACTACAGAATTCACAGCAGAGCACTCAGAACGCTACTGAACGCTCGTTGACTATCGGAGATTACGTGACGTAGGTCCGCAGCACAAGACTAAGCTAGACCGCCATCGTTCGTGACTCCAACTATAGCCGATGTCGCCTCGAACAGCTCGAAAGTGATTACAGCTTATATCTCAACGACGTGGCTGCTGAAGGTCGAAACACGAAATTTATACGTCCCTGAGTTTTACCGTCATTTCTGTAACTAGATTTAGGGACCAGAGCGCACTTAGGTGGACCGTTTGCAGATTAAATACAGTAATTCAAAAATTGTAAAAACGGTGTCTGTTTTTCTGTCTTAAGCACACTATGTACTGAAAATCTAATTCACGATACAAGATTCACATTTTTGGAGCGTTCCAATGGTTATGCTGCAAACATTATGAGTAGGCAACACTTATTTTGATCATTATACACTTAAAAAATATTTATCTTAAGAACTCTGTCATTGGAATTATCCACAAAACGGAGGAGCACAAATGAAAAAATATAAAACAACACCGTTTGCAAAACGTGAACATCTACAGAGAGACTTCGTAAGCTGTGAATAACGTGAAGTTCCACATCAGGTAGTCTACTGTACACGAAAACCATACGCCACCTCCAAAAAGGCGGTCTCTAAAGCGGATGGAGAAAATTATACTAGTTAACATGAAAGGACAAGAAGTTGTCACCACAAAATGGAATAAAGAACAAAGAACGTAAACACTAAACTCTAAAATAAGTCATACTTAAGCACAATCACCATGCAGTCTATAAATACCTAAAGAACGACAAAAATCATCTACATCTAAAGATTATAATATTACTACTTATCATGCTTTGTCTGTAAAAGTGTTGTCGGTAAAAGCGAAAAGCGACATTTTTGGAGAGCTTTTCAACTTACAGCACACTGAAGACAGAGTGAACCCTGAATAACAACTGGCTCATCAAGCTGAGCGTGGTGCTGAGATTCTATGCAGCATCTGAGCAGAGTGTCATTAATTTATCCCCTGCCGTTTTAATGTGAACAAATCCTCTAGGTTATCGCAGTTTTCATATGAGAGTTATGGAGCTGTAATGCCACGGCAGAGATGGGCAACGGTTGTAAAATGTGTCGAGACTGTCCATCATCAGGGTATCCGAAAATAATCGATTTTTTAACATTTTTTAACTTCAATGCACACCGCCTTAATTTATTTGTACGATATCAAAAAATTGTACATAAAATTTCAAAAACATAAAATCTCGGCAATTCGTGCTGACTTGTATATGGGATTCTCAACTTGGCAGTACTTGCCCAAGTAAGGAGAATGCACGCTCCCGCATCGATGTGTTTGTAACAATGTTAGGAATCGTATTGTTGTCAGCCTGTGCATATGTCATTGGAACTATGTAATACACTACTGGCCATTAAAATTGCTACACCAAGAAGAAATGCAGATGATAAACGGGTATTCATTAGACAAATATATTGTACTAGAACTGACATGTGATTACATTTACACACAATTTGGACAGATAGATCCTAGAAATCACTACCCAGAACAACCACCACTGGCCGTAACAACGGCCTTGATACGCCTCGGCATTGAGTCAAACAGAGCTTGGATATCGTGGATAGGTACAGCTGCCCATGCAGCTTCAACACGATACCACAGTTCATCAAGAGTAGTGCCTGGCGTATTGTGACGAGCCAGTTGTTCGGCCCCCATTGTCCAAACGTTTTCAGTTGGTGAGAGATCTGGAGAATGTGCTGGCCAGAGCAGCAGTCGAACATTTTCTGTATGCAGAAAGGCCCGTACAGGACCTGCAACATGCGGTCGTGCATTATCCTGCTGAAATGTAGAGTTTCGCAGGGATCGAATTAAGGGTAGAGCCGCGGGTCGTAACACATCTGAAATGTAACGTCCACTGTTCAAATTGCGGTCATTGCGAACAAGAGGTGACCGAAACGTGTAACCAATGGCACCCCATACCATCGCGCCGAGTGATACGCCAGTATGGCGATGACCAATACACGCTATCCAGTGTGCGTTCAGCGTGATGTCGCCAAACACGAATGCGACCATCATGAAGCTGTACACAAAACCTGGATTCATCCGCAAAATGACGGCTTGCCATTCGCGCACCCAGGTTCGTCGTTGAGTACACCATCGCAGGTGCTCCTGTCTGTGATGCAGCGTCAAGGGTAACCGCAGCCATGGTCTCCGAGCTGATTGTCCATACTGCTGCAAACGTCGTCTAACTGTTCGTGCAGATGGCTGTTGTCTTGCATACGTCCCCATCTGCTGACTCAGGGATCGAGACGTGGCTGCACGATCCGTTACAGCCATGCGGATAAGACGCCTGTCATCTCGACTGCTAGTGATACGAGGCCGTTTGGATCCAGCACGGCGTTCCGTATTACCCTCCTGAACCCACCTATTCCATATTCTGGTAACAGTCATTGGATATCGACCAACGCGAGCAGCAATGTCGCGATACGATAAACCGCAATCGCGATAGACTACAATCCGACCTTTAACAAAGTCGGAAACGTGATGGTACGCATTTCTCCTTCTTACACGAGGCATCACAACAACGTTTCACTAGGCAACGCCGGTCAACTGCTGTTTGTGTATGATAAATCGGTTGGAAACTTTCCTCATGTCAGCACATTGTAGGTGTCGCCAGCGGCGCCAGTCTTGTGTGAATGCTCTGAAAAGCTAATCATTTGCATATCAGAGCATTGTCTTCCTGTAGGTTAAATTTCGCGTCTGTCATCTTCCTGGTGTAGCAATTTTAATGGCCAGTAGTATATTATCTTTTGGGAAAAGGCGCGTATCCATACCAGATCTTTTCTTAACTGTATGAAGAAACTAGTGAACTTTTATCAAGGTTCGAGAGAGTTACAAAAATGCACCAAAAACCTAAAACGTATTTGAACAGCGCCGACAAGAGTTCGTCGACAAGTGAGATGCGTTATTTGACATTACACACGCCGATTAACTTAAGTTAATGAAAATAAATGAAGATAGAGATTTCTTACAGCAACAGAGAACGAGCCAGGTCGACCTCGTCACTTAGCTGGAGTGGACAAAAACTGACTAATGACGAGAAACGTTTGCGCCTCAGAAGTATTGAGGAAGAAAACAGACGCCCTAAATATTTTTCCATGCCAAGTCTTTCGTTTCATCTTTTGAACCGATACAAAACGACTCATCTTCTGATTATAATGTAAACGTCATTAATTTACAATAAGATTTCCCAACTGTGATAGAGAACATGCAACCTGGAATTAGTAAAACAACTATGAAGAAAAATATCATAACTCCAAAATTAGTGGTACCCTTAGATAAGTGTCAGCTGAGTATGAGAGATTCATTGTTTAGTTTTAATGCAGCTATTGAGGCACTTACTTATAATACTGATGAATTTTCCGTAACTCAGTCACAGATCCAAATGATTAGTACAGAGAAACGGAAAGCGCTTGTGGAAGCTATAAAAGCTAATTTTCAATACTAGGATCCAGATGTTGTGGTTGTTCATGAGGATGGCAAACTGTTGCCTATTTTAAATGATGAGAAATCAAAAGTAGAACGGTTTCCGATAGTTATTTCAAGTGGAAATGAAGAACACAGTATGTTTCGATGGAGTACGACTTTTGGTTTTATATATATGGCATAAAAGAATGTGATGAACACGATATGTAATACATGACTCAGCAGATATGCAAGACAATTGCTAACGGTCGAAATTAGCTAATATCACGATATAGAACACAATACAGCCTGCAATGGATAATGTAGTCTGTTATTAAAGAATAACTTCCTGCTGTGCCAAGGTTGGAAAGTGCTTCAGAATGTTAATAGATGAAGGCTGTTTGGAAAGCGATTGTAGACTGGAATCTCGAAGACAAAGTGCCACTTCTTTGTTGTGATACTACGGCTTCAAATAAAGGTCATATCAATGGTAGTTGTGTGCTTCCCGAACAAATACTTACCAGAAATCTGCTTATTTTTGCTTGCTGACATCAGTGTATGAACTGCTGTTAAAATGCATGTTAAGACGTAAAAATCAGTCAAGTGACAACAAAGCCTGATGTTCCACTCTCCAAAAAGTACCGAGGTAACAAGAAAAATGTCGATCCTGATAAAATGCAGTGCTGTAAAGAAAGCTAGCATTACACCTGACTGTTTCCGAAATAAACAATCTGCTTGAGTTTCAACGAACTGAACTGCCTGAAGAAACAGAGAGGAGTTTCGAGAGTTGACAGGCTTTCAGTGATATTTTTAGGTGGAGGTACACAGAAAAATTTAAGATTCGATCTCAGCTGCCATGCTCAAAGCTAGATGGATGGCGAGAGCTATTTATTCCCTAAAGATATTATTACTTTGTGCTCAATTCAAAATTACAAACAAAGATACGGCACCGCATTTACCTGCTTATCGTGACATCCTACGTCAAGTCATACCTCAGCATTTGTGCTTTATTTATCAAATAAACATTAAGTTCCAGAATCGTTTCATATTCAGAACAAATTTTCATGTCTCACATTTGGCATCGAGTAGACACATGTTATCAGAATTTAATTGCAATGATATTTAGCATGTGAATTATTTAGATGAAACAGATAAAAAAGTAGAGGGTATGCGTATTTTATTTCGCGAAATAAAGGTCTACCTTATGTCTTTGCACACGCTAGTGTAAATACACTGTTTATTCATAGCACTAAACTACCACTACATCGGATTATAGCCCAGATTTAATTTCTGCCTGAAAAAGAATTGCTCAAAAGTGGGTGAATTGCGTCAACACCCCTGCGCCCCACACACAACACAAACCCATTATGTCACAGTTAATCGCAGAGAAATGTTCTATGCTTGTATCTTTCTGCCAGCGACTTCATTTATTTCGCTGCAGACTGTCACCCCACCGTCCACCAAAGGCACTGTGGATGTCTCATAACTTACGACAATGAACACAAATTTAAATCTACAGTTTGATTCCGCGACGATGGTACAAATTTTCAGGACTGATCGAGAAACGTAATTGTATGGACCACAATTAATGGACCCTGGTCCGGAAACGACTGAATCGAAAGTTAAAAGTGGAAATCGTTCTAATACCTCTGACATTGGACTTCTTCTGATGCAAGCCCTTTGTTTTCCATATTTTGTGAGGATGTGGTATTGACCAAAACAAGAAAAGATTGTCTGCTGAATGTGGGCTCTAAGGCGCCTTCCTGAAGAGATACTGAACACTTGTAGTGGAGGAGATGTATTTCACATTCACAAATATGAAAAAGCCGCTGATAGTGCTCACTTTGGACTCCGTGTCTACTGGACATTTTAGCCTTGTTTTGGTCCACACTACCGTCTCTCTAAATGTGGAAAGCAAAGTAGCAGAGGTCCACTGTCAAAGGTATAAGTACGATTTTCGGTTGTAACTAACGTCCCAGTCGTTTTCGGATAAGGGTCCCTTATTTCGAATTGCTATATTTACTTTTTTTCCATCGTCTCTGAAAGTTTGTACCATCATCACGGAATCACCCTGAAGGCATAAATCTCCGTACATTGTCATAAGTTATGAGACATCCACAGTAGGTTGGATGGGTGGGGGGAGGGAGTGAGCGTTAACGGTGATATGGTAGACGGTAACACTTGTTTCTCGCTTCCACAATGAGGTGGCTGATTGCTGCGAAATAAATTAAGTCGTTGGCAGAAAAATACAACTACAGGATATTCTGCTACGATTAACTGACACATAATAGATCTGTGTTGTACGTGGGGTTCAAGGGGGTGGATATTGTTCACCCTCTGCTCAGCAATTCCTTCACAGGCAGAAGTTAAGTCTGGGCTATAATCCGACGTAGCCGGCCGGGGTGAACGAGCGGTTCTAGGCGCTACAGTCTCGAACCGCGCGACCGCTACAGTCGCAGGGTCGGATCCTGCCTCGGGCATGGATGTATGTGATGTCCTTAGGTTAGTTAGGTTTAATTAGTTCTAAGTTCTGGAGGACTGACGACCTTAGAAGTTAAGCCCCATAGTGCTCAGAGCCATTTGAATCAATCCGACGTAGTGGTAGTTAAGCGTTATAAATCAGGAGCGTATGGGCAGTCTCGGCACATACTGCAACCGTCTGTCCATCTACGCCGGCGCATTACAACTCGATAATTCTCGTATGCATATTGTGGCAGCCTAGAGGCGTCGTTCGTATGAAAACTACAGGGGCTAAATTAATAACACTCCGCGCAGAAGCTGCATAGAATCTCAGCATCACGTTCAAATTGATGAACCTCTTGCTATTTCGGATTCGGTTTGTCATAAAGGTACGAGGTGCGTTCAAGTTCTAAGGCCTCCGATTTTTTTTCTAATTAACTACTCACCCGAAATCGATGAAACTGGCGTTACTTCTCGACGTAATCGCCCTGCAGACGTACACATTTTTCACAACTCTGACGCCATGATTCCATGGCAGCTGCGAAGGCTTCTTTAGGAGTCTGTTTTGACCACTGGAAAATCGATGAGGCAATAGCAGCACGGCTGGTGAATGTGCGGCCACGGAGAGTGTCTTTCATTGTTGGAAAAAGCCAAAAGTCACTAGGAGCCAGGTAAGATGAGTAGGGAGCATGAGGAATCACTTCAAAGTTGTTATCACGAGGAAACCGTTGCGTAACGTTAGCTCGATGTGCGGGTGCGTTGTCTTGGTGAAACAGCACATGCGCAGTCCTTCCCGGACGTTTTTGTTGCAGTGCAGGAAGGAATTTGTTCTTCAAAACATTTTCGTAGGATGCACCTGTTACCGTAGTGCCCTTTGGAACGCAATTGGTAAGGATTACGCCCTCGCTGTCCCAGAACATGGACACCATCATTTTTTCAGCACTGGCGGTTACCCAAAATGTTTTTGGTGGCGGTGAATCTGTGTGCTTCCATTGAGCTGACTGGCGCTTTGTTTCTGGATTGAAAAATGGCATCCACGTCTCATCCATTGTCACAACCGACGAAAAGAAAGTCCCATTCATGCTGTCGTTGCGCAACAACATTGCTTGGCAACATGCCACACGGGTAGCCATGTGGTCGTCCGTCAGCATTCGTGGCGCCCACCTGGATGACACTTCGCATTTTCAGGTCGTCATGCAGGATTGTGTGCACAGAACCCACAGAAATGCCAACTCTGGAGGCGATCTGTTCAACAGTCATTCGGCGATCCCCGAAAACAATTCTCTCCACTTTCTCGATCATGTCATCAGACCGGCTTGTGCGAGCCCGAGGTTGTTTTGGTTTGTTGTCACACGATGCTCTGCCTTCATTAAACTGTCGCACCAACGAACGCACTTTTGACACATCCATAACTCCATCACCACATGTCTCCTTCAACTGTCGATGAATTTCAATTGGTTTCACACCACGCAAATTCAGAAAACGAATGATTGCACGCTGTTCAAGTAAGGAAAACGTCGCCATTTTAAGTATTTAAAACAGTTCTCATTCTCGCCACTGGCGGTAAAATTCCATCTGCCGTACGGTGCTGCCGTCTCTGGGACGTGTTGACAATGAACGCGGCCTCATTTTAAAACAATGCGCATGTTTCTATCTCTTTCCAGCCTGGAGAAAAAAAATCGGAAGCCTTAGAACTTGAATGCACCTCGTATTCCACACTGAAAAGCTATTGAACATAGGCGCTTTTCCCTTTTATTGATAATGCGCTATCAGCAGATAGACTCATAACGAGTAGATTATACGTGTCGTTCTTTCACCGTTTATACGTAGACTGAATGACAGTTTTGCTTGAGGATTACTTTTCTGAACATTACCATCACCGTTTTGTCTTACTTGCTCCATTTTGTGATACCAACTGCATCACTTTTCATATGAGGAGAAGCTGCTATCGAACGTGGATTGCATACATTCGCAGGTTTCATTTTCACTGGATTTTTGAGCCCATATTTTCTGCCATTGCGTACAGTTCCCTGCACAGCAGCCTTTCTTGATTTGGACTTTATGTTGTTCGCTGCTTATGAAGTCTCCGTGGGAATCTTCATGTTTTGCAATCAGTTCTGTATTGCTGTCTCTTTACTAGTGTGGCTATCTTTTGAGGACTGTGCCAATGACAGCGATCTCAAGAATCGCATTTTCTGAGTCTATAATTGCAATAAAGATGTGCTGCCTGCTCATAAAGTTAACAGTATAAACAATGGAGATACTCCGAAAATGTGAATCCCAAGTGATGAATGACCGTTTTACTTTTCAGTACGCTTAAGACAGATGAATACAAATAATTGAGACAGTTACTGATTTATGACGTTATGTTTGCAGTCGGTGCAGCTGAGCATTATTAGTACTACTCGTTAGGATCGGGTGTTCTGTCGGTGGTTCGCGTCTTTTCATCATGATATTTCGACACCATGTCAGGGAACACCTCATGAAGACGGTGTGTAGCTGCGTCTAAATATCGTATTTGGAAGACACGGAACGCCGGCAGAACTACTGATATCAATGAGATGACAATGAATCGACGGAAAAGTATAATACATTATAAGTGCATTCTAGTCCCTAAACGTAGTTACTGAAATGCGAATAAGGCTCATTGACATATCCTATGGGTATTCCGGCCCTCAGCAGCTGCGTCTTTAAGACACCTGCTACGGTCATTACCCAGGCTATTCCAGGAACACATCGGCTGGTATTTTTCCTGTTAGTAGTAGAACTGAATCTTAGCAAAAATGCAGGATACGTTTTGTAACTCTGTGATCAACAAGTTACTTCCTGGATGGCATAGAATTAACCTGCTAAATTCACATTCTATATCTGTATCACTTCCATTGAATAATCTGAGGGACTTCATATAAGATGTGAAATAAGGTAATCAGTTTATGCTTTCGAATGCTGCGAAGTCGTTATGCACGAAATCTGTAGTTATCCCGTCACTTACGTTGGGATTTTGCTGATCGAGCCACCACTGGGGCAAATAAGCGAGAGGAAAATGCCGCAATGCTTCGCTAGCTCTGGGTGGCCGCCATTAAAATTAAAGCTGCTTTGGCCTGCGGTTCCAGTATCGCTGAAAGCTTGATTTTTAGACATTTTGTAAAAGAGCTGCAGGCAGCCACACAGAAAATCAATAAGGCAACCTTATTTATTTTGTTTGGGAAATGCCACAGTTTCATACTACTTAAGAATGACCCAGGACAGTCAGTACACATAGACTGTTTCGAAGTCCAGAGCGAGTAGTATCCTACTAATTCGTTCAGATAGGCACCTTCCATTTAGAGATACTTTATATTTTATTAAAAGAGGCTTTCATCGCAGGGTTATTGTGGTATGCTGTACTTATTTCTATTAGTTCAGTGCATATTTTAATAGCATTTTTCATTAGTTAGTTAAACACAACACTTAACATCAGAGAGAAATCAATCATCAACAATCAATTCTCTCACATTATCTAAAATAGTCTGAAAACGTTTGGATAGATTCCCCGTCTTTGGGAACCAAATGAATATGAGTTAAAGATGTCAACAAACAAGTTAGGAATTGCATTTTGGTCCTGAAAGGAATTTTCTTGACTGTTTTTCGTTAAGGAGCGAGAAAGGTAAACATGATTTATGACTTTACTAACAAATTTCTGGATAGTTTTATTTGTGAAATCAACAGCGTACATTATCATGTAGTAGCAACACGTGATATGGTTCTGTCGGTCGTTTTTCGTACACTGCGACCTAAAAGTATATCAGGTTGTTGGAAACGAATACCAGCTGAGATGGACACACTCCTGGAGAAGAGGCCGTAGCGCAAAATACTCTATTTGAGCCATCAAATGCAAAATATTATGTTCTTACTGGCCTGTGTTAGCGTATACGTCTTTTGATGGTACTCGACCTTTAACTTCTTCCTACGAAGTTAACATAGAGATTTCACAGATGAAAATTAGATACAATATTACAGAGCAACAGAAATCTGGCTAAAGCCGGAGATAAATTCTGCCGAAATTTTTACAGAGGAGCAAACCGTGTTCAGAAAGGACAGATTAAATAAAGTAGGTGGTGTTGTGTTTGTGTCTGTTGGTAGTAGTTTATCTTGTAGTGAAGTTGAAATAGATAATTCCTGCGAATTACTATGGGTAGAGGTTATACTCAACAGCCGTACCAAAATACTAACTGGCACCTTCTACCAACCCCCCGACTCAGATGATATAATAGCTGAACGGTTCAAAGAAAACTTGAATCTCATTACAAATAATTACCCCACTCATAGAGTTATAATTGATGGAGAATTCAATCTACTCTCGATTTGCTGGCGAAAATACGTATTCAAATTGTACTAAATGCTTACTCTGAGAATTACATTGAACAGTTAGTTCTATGAGCCCACACGAATTGTAAATGGTTGCGAAAACACACTTGACCTCTTAGCCACCAATAATCCAGATCTAATAGAGAGCGTCATGACGGATACAGGGATTAGTGACACAAGGTCGTTGTAGCGAGGCTCAAAACCATATAAACCAAAATCATTAAAAATAAACGCAAACTATATCTATTTAAAACGGCAGATGAAAATTCGCTTGATGTCTTCCTAAGAGAGAGTCTCCATTCCTTCCAAGCTAATTATGTAAGTGTAGACGAGATATAGCTCAAATTCAAAGATACGATATCGACAGCAATAGATAGATTCATACCGCATAAGTTAATAAGAGACGGGACGATCGACCATGGTACACAAAACACGTCAGAACACTGTTGCAGAAGCAACGAAAAAAGCATGCCAAATACAGAAGAACGCAAAATCCCCAAGACTGGCTAAGTATCAAGGAAGCTCGAAATTTAGTGCGGACGTCAATGCGACATGCTTTTAACAGTTTCCACAATGAAACATAGTCTCAAAATATGGTAGAACACCCGAAGAGATTCTGGTCGTATGTAAAGTACACCAGTGGCAAAAAGCAGTCAATACTGTCACTGCGCGATAACGATGGAAATGCTACCGTTGATTGTGCCACTAAATCGGATTCACTAAATGAAGTTTTCCGTAATTCCTTCAAGAAATAAGACGAAGTAGATATTCCAGAATTCGAAACCAGAACAGCTGTTAGCATGAGTGACAAAAAGTAGATATCTTACGTGTTGCGAAACAACTCGAATCACTTAAGAAATGCAAGTCTTTCGGTCCAGATGGTATACCAAGAAGGTTCCTTTCAGAGTATGCAGACACAATAGCGTCTTTCTTAGCAATCATATACAACCGCTCACTTGACGAAAGGTCTGTTCCTAAAGACTGGGAAGTAGCACAGGTCACACCAATATTCAAGAAAGGAAATAGGAGTAACCCATTTAATTACAGACCCATACCACTGACCTCAATTTGCAATAGGATTTTGGGCAATATTCTGTACTCGAACATTATGGATCACTTTGAAGAAAATGACTTATTGATACATAACCAACACGGATTCAGAAAATATCATTCTTGTGCAATGCAGCTAGCTCGTTATTCCTATGAAGTAATGAGTGCTGTCGACAAGGGTTCTCGGATCGATTCCATATTCCTAGATTTCTAGAAGGCTTTTGATACCGTTCCTCATTTTCTTTTTTTTTGGTCATCAGTCTACTGACTGGTTTGATGCGGCCTGCCACGAATTCCTTTCCTGTGCTAACCTCTTCATCTCAGAGTAGCACATGCAACCTACATCCTCAATTATTTGCTTGACGTATTCCAATCTCTGTCTTCCTCTTCAGTTTTTGCCCTCTACAGCTCCCTCTAGTACCATGGAAGTCATTCCCTCATGTCTTAGCAGATGTCCTATCATCCTGTCCCTTCTCCTTATCAGTGTTTTCCATATATTCCTTTCCTCTCCGATTCTGCGTAGAACCTCCTCATTCCTTACCTTATCAGTCCACCTAATTTTCAACATTCGTCTATAGCACCACATCTCAAATGCTTCGATTCTCTTCTGTTCCGGTTTTCCCACAGTCCATGTTTCACTACCATACAATGCTGTACTCCAGACGCACATCCTCAGAAATTTCTTCCTCAAATTAAGGCCGGTATTTCATATTAGTAGACTTCTCTTGGCCAGAAATGCCTTTTTTGCCATAGCGAGTCTGCTTTTGATGTCCTCCTTGCTCCGTCCGTCATTGGTTATTTTACTGCCTAGGTAGCATAATTCCTTAACGTCATTGACTTCATGACCATCAATCCAGATGTTAAGTTTCTCGCTATTCTCATTTCTACTACTTCTCATTACCTTCGTCTTCCTCCGATTTACTCTCAAACCATACTGTGTACTCATTAGACTGTTCATTCCGTTCAACAAATCATTTAATTCTCCTTCACTTTCACTCAGGATAGCGTCTATTAATCAAATTGCGTGCATATGGGGTATCGTCTCAGTTGTGTGACTGGATTCGTGATTTTCTCTCAGAGAGGTTGTAAGTAGGCTGTTTATGTTTTCATATTGGTAACGCCACGTAGCGCTCTGTGTGAAAATCACTGGCTGTGCTGTGTGCAGTCTGTGGCTAGTTTGCATTGTTGTCTGCCATTGTAGTGTTGGGCAGCTGGATGTGAACAGCGCGTAGCGTTGTGCAGTTGGAGGTAAACCGCCAGCAGTGGCGGATGTGGGGAGAGAAATGGCGGAGTTTTGAAATTTGTAAGACTGGATGTCATGAACTGCTATGTATATTATGATTTCTCAACACTATTAAGGTAAATACATTGTTTGTTCTCTATTAAAATCTTTCATTTGCTAACTATGCCTATCAGTAGTTAGTGCCTTCCGTAGTTTGAATCTTTTATTTAGCTGGCAGTAGTGGCGCTCGCTGTATTGCAGTAGTTCGAGTAACGAAGATTTTTGTGAGGTAAGTGATTTGTGAAAGGTATAGGTTAATGTTAGTCAGGGTCATTCTTTTGTAGGGATTATTGAAAGTCAGATTGCGTTGCGCTAAAAATATTGTATGTCAGTTTAAGGACAGTCATGCATAATTGTTCTAAGGGGATGTTTCATATGTCGACCCTTAGCCAAGGATACCTCACTGGAATCTTCTGATTTTTTTCTTGTAGTTTGTGTAATTAGTGTAGCTATTGTTTATTGCTAGCGCGTAATTGTAGAGAGAATCTCCTTTGTAGTTGCAGTCTTTCATTGTTGTTGTGGCAGGCATGTAGATTTGCACCAAGTATTTCGCAGCTGCGCTTGCAATTAGCTAGATATTATTTGCAGTGCTATGTTAACGTGTTCTCTTATTTTTGTGTTTTTCTGTGTTGTCGTGTGAAATATTGTGACAATAATGGCGTGTGAAAAACGTAATACTAGGCTCCGAAGTAAACTGAGAAATGACAGTGAAGACGAAAGCAGTGTGTTAGCGCCACCATGTAATGAATTAACTAATGTACAAAGTAGTTATTTGGTAATTGTGCATAGGGAAATGGAGCGGGCTGCAAATAATGGTGTAGGCAGTGAAACAATTAGTGAACAGGGAAGCATTATCGATCGATCGGTCGGCAACAGCTCGCCTCAGGATTCCGAAATGACAGGACACAATCTTACAAATACTGTAGATTCAGGTTTTGCGTCCTCACCGTTTTCTCAAATAAATCAAGACACATTTTCTGCTTTTCAAAATGCGAATATTGCCGGCTCAAATGCACTTCCGAATAGCACTGAGGAACATATTTCAGACACCAGTGCACTGTTATTACAGTTAATGCAACAAATGGAACAAAGGCTACAAAAGTTAGACACAACGCTTGAACAAAAACAGAAACAAATGGGACAAAATCTTCAAAAGTTAGACACAATGGGATAAAGTCAGAGACAAACACAGCAAAAGCTTTAAAAGTTAGACACAATGGAACAAAATCAGAGACAAACACAGCAAAAGCTTCAAAAGTTAGACACAATGGAACAAAATCTTCGGAAGTTAGACACCACGCTTGAACAAACACGTGAAGATTTAAATACTGAGTTACATAAAATCGAAGCGAAATGTCAAAAAGTCTGTAATGACGTAAAAACACAAATTTGTGAGCATTTTCAACCTATTTTTTCGCGGCGTGAAAATGCATTACAGAATCACGAAGCAGCCATAAAAGAACTGCAAACTATTGTTCATGAAAATCATGAGACCTTGCAAGCTAAAATTGACTCAGTTGCATCTACCGATTCGGTAACGCAACTTGCAAAAACTCAGGAAAACTTAAAGGACACAGTAGATACTCTGAAAATTGGTTCAGAAAGACACATGGAGGAAATTAGTTCATTATCAGAGAAAGTAGTTGAACTTTCGGATCAGCTAAATAATTTATCTACGAAGGTAGATGATTATCTGAATGACACAAAACCGGTAGTCTTTAATGACACAGAAGAGTGCGAACAAATTAGGAAATTCAAACAAAATCAGAATCAAATTAATACGCAACACCAAAGAGAAATCTGGGAAGTACAAGATCAGCTGACACAGGTAATACAAGAATTACGTATTTCAGAGGACACTCGCGCCCCAATACTGGAAGAGGGACATAGAAACACGGAACAGCCACAAAATAATAACACAGCGCATTTCGGAAATTATGAAAGAGATTGGCAAGGTGCACCGAATTTTGAAATGGAGCCGCCGAAACAACAATGACCGATATGCGACTCGCCGACATGATGATTTTGACTATAAGCTGTTCATTACTACACGTAAATTAAAAACATTTAAGAATGCTGGCAACGACATTCATCCACAAGCGTGGCTTCATCAATTCTCTCATTGTTTTCCTCCCAAGTGGCCATTAGAGCACAGATTAGAATTTATGTGTGGCTATATAGAGAATGAACCAGCTGTAAGAATGCGATCGGTCATTCACGATTGTCACAGTGAAGGAGAATTTTACCATGCCTTCCTCTCAGCATATTGGTCTCAAGCTACACTAGACCGAGTAAAACATAGCATCATAATGATGAAACATTTCGAACAATCTGAATTTTCCAGTCTTCTGAAATATTTTGAAGACATGTTGTACAAGAATCAGTACCTGTCAAACCCATACAGCCCGTCAGAACTCATCCGCATTTGCTTAATCAAATTACCTGAACATTTACGACTTATTATTTTGGCAGTACGTTGCAAAGACGACATTGAAGCTTTTCAGGGACTCTTACAAGAATTAGAAATTGACACTGACAATCGCGGAACGCGAAAACAGGAACACAACAATTACAGGTCACATCCGTCGCAATTCCGCGACGAAAGAAATAATAACTGGACACGACAAGGCTATTCTTACAACGCAAATCGTGAACAAAACAGACACCACCCATATGACAACCACTGGCGGAGTAATAGTTACAGAAAAATATCGCATTTCCGTAGTAACGAATATGATAGAGACAATCATAGAAACAGACAATATGGCAACCAGAACTATTATTATCACGGGAGACAGAATAACTTCAGACGCAACGGACCACCGTGCAGTGATAATTCAGGGAGAAATTCTCCACCACTTAATCGACACGAAAGAAACTACAGGAACTACCGACATGACGACAGACGATATAATCATAACGACAGACCTGAATTTCATCAGAACTGGCGAGATTCAAACAGAGCAGGGCACTCTCGACAAGGTGAATTTGTAAAAGTTAGGTCTCCTGATCCCAATAACGACGCGCGCCAACAAAGAGACAGACAATGACTCGCACCGCAGGCAGCCACGTGCGCCCGCTGGCTCCGAGAAAAATAACATAAGACGCTAGCCTTGAGAAAAATTTTAGCATTCCTTACCGACGTATACAACATGATAATTGCTTTTAAGTTGAAACTCTGCGCACTAGACAGTAAAGGTTTACACCACATTTCTCATGTAAAACCGTTTATTGAAAGATAATCTGTTTTTTTAACTTAGTCTTTGCCATAAAACTTTTCACTCCACGCTACTAGTACAATTTTTCACACTGAGAAACTGTTAACATGCAACAATGTTTGAAGTTAAATATCCAGTGAAGAACCAAGAGAACTTATTTAAACAGAAATTACGAATGCATTGTTATTGTGAACAGACAACACAGTGTTATTGTGTGTGTACATTCTTGCTTGTTAGTTGCACGATTATGGAACGACTATAAGGCTTACATACTTAGAACATTTACCAGTACTGCTAATGAGATTTTAATGCAACATTTTGGTTTACTTGAAAATACTTTCTGGATTTAAAGTACTTTCAGTGAGATACCACATGACACAGTGGTTAATTTATGTGACAGCTACACGATTTTATCACAACGGTACTAATGATTGACAATTTACAATATTTCTTTTTCAGTATTTCTGTTTTATATCTGCACAGTTTTTCTGTATTATTCTGGAAAGTAGAACATGTTTTACTGGTAACTTCTGTGGTATAGCTGCAATGAGACAGCCTTTTCCGTAGCACAACAATACGTTACAGCACAGTACTTTCTTCATCACGGCAATAAGTGTAATAATTAAGATATCTATACGCAAAGCATTTCACTTTTGTTTATCATTAGGTAAGTACATTGACTTTTGCGGAACTTAGCTTTCGGAGGACGACAACTACGACACTTCCACAGAGATTATCTTACAAGACGCACAGCTTAGCGCTACAGTACACGTATTTGAGTGATTAATTTTGTACTTAAAACATTTATTTTTAAAGATATTTGAGGTACAATGATACAAAGGTTTTCCGTGATACATTTCATTCCATTACTGTAATCTGTAACACCTGAGGGTATTCTTCATTTATCCTCAGGGGGTACATGCCTACTTTGTGTACCATGTGTTTGGCAAGCACAAGGAGCCCTAGCTAATATGGTATTTGCTTATACAACTTTACACATCGGTACCATATTTCTCTAACATACAAATTACACAGCTATCTGATGATTTAACTGAGAGATAAACATTTTTTTTACTACGTCAGTAACAGATGTTTACGTAAGTACGCAGTTGGATAACTTCACACTTATGAAATTGTATTTTGTATGTACTGTGTGAACTCTTCATATTTGTTCGGAAGCATTGGGATACTATGAGAGCTTTGAATGATGTATTTGGTAAGGGAGCATGATTTTAAAGTGTGTTTGAGATAGATGACACTATTGAAATGAGCAGAGAATTTTTTTTTAGGTTTTGACATTATTGCAGAAAGCTATGACGTTTTTGAGATTTGATCTGAGTTGTTATGGTGTTATTTTTACGACAACGATGTGTATTATGTTGTTGAGGTATGTTTATTATCAATAAGCTGATGTTATATGAGGAATTTGATTATGCTACATATTTACACTCCTGGAAATGGAAAAAAGAACACATTGACACCGGTGTGTCAGACCCACCATACTTGCTCCGGACACTGCGAGAGGGCTGTACAAGCAATGATCACACGCACGGCACAGCGGACACACCAGGAACCGCGGTGTTGGCCGTCGAATGGCGCTAGCTGCGCAGCATTTGTGCACCGCCGCCGTCAGTGTCAGCCAGTTTGCTGTGGCATACGGAGCTCCATCGCAGTCTTTAACACTGGTAGCATGCCGCGACAGCGTGGACGTGAACCGTATGTGCAGTTGACGGACTTTGAGAGAGGGCGTATAGTGGGCATGCGGGAGGCCGGGTGGACGTACCGCCGAATTGCTCAACACGTGGGGCGTGAGGTCTCCACAGTACATCGATGTTGTCGCCAGTGGTCGGCGGAAGGTGCACGTGCCCGTCGACCTGGGACCTGACCGCAGCGACGCACGGATGCGCGCCAAGACCGTAGGATCCTACGCAGTGCCGTAGGGGACCGCACCCCCACTGTTGCTCCTGGGGTATCGGCGAGGACCATTCGCAACCGTCTCCATGATGCTGGGCTACGGTCCCGCACACCGTTAGGCCATCTTCCGCTCACGCCCCAACATCATGCAGCCCGCCTCCAGTGGTGTCGCGACAGGCGTGAATGGAGGGACGAATGGAGACGTGTCGTCTTCAGCGATGAGAGTCGCTTCTGCCTTGGTGCCAATGATGGTCGTATGCGTGTTTGGCGCCGTGCAGGTGAGCGCCACAATCAGGACTGCATACGACCGAGGCACACAGGGCCAACACCCGGCATCATGGTGTGGGGAGCGATCTCCTACACTGGCCGTACACCACTGGTGATCGTCGAGGGGACACTGAATAGTGCACGGTACATCCAAACCGTCATCGAACCCATCGTTCTACCATTCCTAGACTGACAAGGGAACTTGCTGTTCCAACAGGACAATGCACGTCCGCATGTATCCCGTGCCACCCAACGTGCTCTAGAAGGTGTAAGTCAACTACCCTGGCCAGCAAGATCTCCGGATCTGTCCCCCATTGTGCATGTTTGGGACTGGATGCAGCGTCGTCTCACGCGGTCTGCACGTCCAGCACAAACGCTGGTCCAACTGAGGCGCCAGGTGGAAATGGCATGGCAAGCCGTTCCATAGGACTACATCCAGCATCTCTACTATCGTCTCCATGGGAGAATAGCAGCCTGCATTGCTGCGAAAGGTGGATATACACTGTACTAGTGCCGACATTGTGCATGCTCTGTTGCCTGTGTCTATGTGCCTGTGGTTCTGTCAGTGTGATCATGTGATGTATCTGACTCCAGGAATGTGTCAATAAAGTTTCCCCTTCCTGGGACAATGAATTCACGGTGTTCTTATTTCAATTTCCAGGAGTGTATTTTGATGAAATATTGAAGAACTGTCGACGAATACGTATGTGAATAATGAGTAGTGGTTAGGGACTCTGATTTGTGGGAAAGGATGTTGGAAACCAAGAATCGTACTTTAAGAGTTATGAAATGTGTGTAAATGCGCGAATGTATCACAATGGCGCCGAAAACTGTTTGAACACTGTTATATTCATAGGATTTTGTTTCTACACATTTGCAACACAAATTCTCGACCTGTGAAATTTTTTATATGAGACTGTCACTGTAATGCAAACTGGTGTTGTAAATATTTCAGTAAGAAAGTTAAGTGACCACCTTCACATAATGAGTCGTGTCACCCAGCTGCGCGACAGTCGCCTGGAAAAAAGCCATTAGTGTGTGCCTTTCAGAGGCACAGGTGGAAAAAAAGGGGGCCATTATCCTCGCTATTGACATTCCTTTGTAGAAAGCATCGCAAATACGACATGCTCAAACTTGAAAACATATGATATCAGTGTGGAGCTCTTAATTTATGATATTTACTGAAATGCCTAATGAAATGACGAGAAATATTTTTATGTCTATACACCTGATTATGACTACTATCCTTCTAGTTGAGAGATTTTTTTACTACCTTGTGAAATGCCATATGGCTAATGAATGAAGTTTCATGCCTTCCTTTGTACATATTTGCTCATTTTCTTTAATATCTAGTTTCTAGCTGCACTGCAGCATTGGTTATTATAAAATTTAATAGATGTACTAATATCACTGTTTTCTGTCTACAGACCTGGTAAAGAATACGTTTATGATATACTTTCTTAGAAAAGAGAGCACAAATAGACATTTCCCTTCACAGGAATTGCATAAATAATTTTTTTTTAATGACTTGGTAACTTTCTTGCAGAGTAAGTTTTTGTGATGCATCACTGTAGTGTTAAGATGTGGCATAGGTATTAAACATGGCCATTTTTACTGTGATATTTTTTCTGCTTCGTCATGTTTAGATGTAAGTTATTGCATTTGCTGTTGCTGTTTGCCAGGCATAATGTTACTGAATTTGACTTTGTATTACTCTGTTAAGCCAGATTTACTACGGATTTATTTTTCTTGTTTGCTGTGCATTGCCTTATATTTGTTGTAATATTGCATTTGCTTTGCTGATTTATGCTGCTTGCTTTGACAATTTGCATTTTTTATCTTTGCTGTTTGTGTTAATAGTTTTGCGCTGCTGCACTGCCTCGTCCCTTAGTTTAGCATCTGAGCTCAGTAGATTTAAGTTAGCTTAAGAGGGGATAGACTATATAAGAGAATGAGTTGTGATGAGTTGTAAGAACTGCATTGAGAAGTTTTACGAAAAAAGTACAGAAAGCAGGTATAGATAGCACTTTTTGAAATAATGAAGAACGAAGGGAGATCTCCAAGAAGTAAAGAAAGTTTTGTTTGCAAGATACTGCAGTAAAACAAATCCTATACGATTTATGTTGAAGAATTTTTCTAATACTAAGGTACATTCACTATGATGAGGAATACTGTTATCCTCAAATATAATTTGCATTTATAATATGTCATTTTCTTTGTAAAGATGTTTACACATTATTAATTCTGTTCTGTTTCAATTCTCATGTGCGAAATTAATGTTTCGAAAACTATTCTCATTATTTTATTTATTTACTTATGTCATAATTCTTGTAACATTAATGTATATGTTTATTTCTATTCTTTCGTAAAGTCTGTGTTACTACAATTGTTATCTGTGCTGTTATGTTTTAATGATGTATTTTGTACCGTTATTATTGTATTCTTATGTTATAAAATTGTAATTGACACCAGTTCATCAAATTAAGTAACTTGTAAGTTACATTTCACTGCACACGTTTCTGTTGGTCATAGTATATGGACAATATGTGAGAAGGAGGGACTGATAGTGTTTGGACGTGTGTTAATAATTCAGCAAGGGACTGGTTAACAGCATTGCTGGTTCTAAGGACAATTAGAAAAAAATTACTTTGTGAGTGCACAAGTGGTGGTTATGGACTTGCTATATTGTCTGCAAGACTCTTCGATGATGATTGTGCACCTGCACAGTCGCAGCAGATGGCTGCTGGCCATCTCTACATGGACTACAGTGGGTCTGCACCTTTGATGACCCACCAATACCATTATTTCTACAAGGACTGCAGTGGGTCTGCACCTCTGGTGGCCCACCAATACCATACTCTCTACCAGGACTACAGTGGGTCTGCTCTGTGATGACCTACCTACCAATATTCTTCAAAACTTCGACTGATTCTCCTGTGGGTTTGCTCTGTTGTGGCCCATTACCTGTCTGCATGTCAAGAGTCAGCACTGTCTTTTCGTTGGAAAGACAACACTACTTCTTCAAGACTGCATGCAAATCCACCACTTCCGTGTGTAATCTCTTTTACTGCTCAGACTTTGAGAAAAAAAGCAACACTGCAATTTTACTGTTATGAATGATCAGGACTGTCTTTATCGACTGTGAGAAAATTTTAGCTTTTGACCAACATTGTATCAATAAGTGTGTGCATTTGATATCTTTGTAATTGTAATTTGAAAAATTTTATCACATCATTTTTGGCCACTGCCCAAAACAATTTTTAAAATTTTTTGTGGGGAGCATGGGGGCTATGTAAGTAGGCTGTTTATGTTTTCATATTGGTAACGCCACGTAGCGCTCTGTATGAAAATCACTGGCTGTGCTGTGTGCAGTCTGTGGCTAGTTTTCATTGTTGTCTGCCACTGTAGTGTTGGGCAGCTGGATGTGAACAGCGCGTAGCGTTGTGCAGTTGGAGGTGAGCCGCCAGCAGTGGTGGATGTGGGGAGAGAAATGGCGGAGTTTTGAAATTTGTAAGACTGGATGTCATGAACTGCTATGTATCTTATGATTTCTCAACACTATTAAGGTAAATACATTGTTTGTTCTCTATTAAAATCTTTCATTTGCTAACTATGCCTATCAGTAGTTAGTGCCTTACGTAGTTTGAATCTTTTATTTAGCTGGCAGTTGTGGCGCTCGCTGTATTGCAGTAGTTCGAGTAACGAAGATTTTTGTGAGGTAAGTGATTTGTGAAAGGTATAGGTTAATGTTAGTCAGGGCCATTCTTTTGTAGGGATTATTGAAAGTCAGATTGCGTTGCGCTAAAAATATTGTGTGTCAGTTTAAGGACAGTCATGTATAATTGTTCTAAGGGGATGTTTCAAGGTCACAGTTCATGGTGATAGATGGTAAATCATCCAGTAGAACAGAAGTGATATCTTGCGTTTTGCAAGGTACTGTCATAGGCCTTCTGCTTTTCCTGATTTACATAAATGATGTAGGTGATAATCTGAGCAGTCCCCTTAGATTGTTTGCAGATGACGTTGTTATTTACCGTCTAGTAAAATCATCAGACGATCAATTCCAATTACAAAATGATCTAGAGAGAATTTCTGTTTGCGAAAAGTGGCAATTGGCACTAAACAAAGAAAAGTGCGAGGTCATCCACATGGGTACTAAAAGAAATCCGATAAATTTTGGGTATACGATAAATCGCACAAGCCTAAGGGCTGTCAATTCGACTAAATATCTGGGAATTACAATTATGAGCAATTTAAGTGGAAAGACCAAACAGATAATACTGTGGGGAAGGCGAAACAAAGACTGCGTTTTGTTGGCAGAACACTTAGAAGATGCGACAAACCCACTAAAGAGACAGCCTGCATTACACTTGTCCGTTCTCTGCTGGAATATTGCTGGGCGGTGTGGGATCCTTACCAGATAGGATTGACAGAGGACATCGAAAAAGTGTAAAAAAGGGCAGCTCGTTTCGTGTTATCGCGCAATAGGGGTGAGAGTGTCACTGATATGATACGCGAGTTGGGGTGGCACACACTGAAACAAAGGCGGTTTTCTTTGCGGCGATATCTATTTACGAAATTACAATCAACAACTTTCTCTTCCGAATGTGTAAATATTTTGTTGACACCCACCTACGTAGGGAGAAATGATCATCATAATAGCATAAGAGAAATCAAAGCATGAACGGAAAGATTTAGGTGCTCCTTTTTCTCATGCGCCAATCGAGAGTGGAATGGAAGAGAAGCAGTAAGAAAATGGTTCAGTGATCCCTCTGCGAGGCACTTAAGTGTGAATTGCAGAGTAACCATGCAGATGCAGATGAATGACCGAACTGATGACATTCAAGCAAAAATGCAGTAATAGTCCCTCCTTTGGTTTATGTTGCTTTGAATCAGGGCATGGAGTACTCCTACTCCCGACTTCCGACACTTGCCCATTGAATGCAAATGTCGCACAATGCTTAGGCACTGTCAGTCCGTCACATGTGTCAGATATTGTGTCTTCCTGAATGTGGAAAATCATTAATGTGAGAACAATCTTGTGTGGAAGAAGAAAAGTCTGTTCTGACTTATTTTGCTCAGAAGCACTCGCCCGACACGCAGTACAAAGGTTTAGTCCTGCCTCCATTGCCTTCTATTGAGCGCGAAGAGAATAACATTTCGCATATGTTAGACCTTTTTCGACTTTCGATTCTATTTAACAACTCTTGAATGACGTGCTAGCTTTCGCGTTTTAGCCTTTGACGAGTTAGAGTAAAATAAAATACACAAACACACACTCACATACACGCAGACACACACCTGTGCCCCTACCTGATCCCAGCTAGACGGTCAGCTAGTCCGGCTGACACAGTGTAGGAACATAGGCGTGTATCTGCGTGTATTTGAGTGTGTATTTGTGTATTTTTTTTACTCTAGCTCGTCAAAGGAAAAAGATCCGTAAGCTAGCAAGTTTTCTTCCTTTTGCGTGTGCCTGTCGACAATTCAACCCTTCTGCTTTCCAGACAGTGGCCTCCTTTAATCCTAAAGTATTTTTACATTCGTAAGCTTGAAATATGCAAACTCCAATACGTAACTGCAAGATGAGTACTAAGAAACTGACATTTGGTAAATACACTGACAGTGCCGCGCCGCGGTCGCCTGTTCGCAGGTTGCCTGACATCTGGGGCGAGTTGCGTGTGGCCGGCAGCTGGTAGAACAAGGAAACTGATCTTGAAGATGCCAGGAGCTGTTTCTCGAAGTTTTTGCTATTACAGGTCGGTTAGAAAACAAAGCGCAGTATCTTCGAGGTCCTATCGAACTGAAGATAACTTTAGCAGTTAACCGAAACGCAATTTAAAAATATAGGTAATAGACACAAACTCGAGACTTTATTTCTACATTTCACGACGTTTGCCACTTTTTTTTATGAAAGACGCCACCCTTTTTTTTACCAAACCTCTAACCTTTCTTTCTTTCTATTAAAAAGGGAAAAAGCTTTTTTCATTCCTCACTTTCCCGATTATAAAGGAAACAACAAAAATGGTTCTATTGGAGACCGCCACTTTGATACAAAAAAGAAAAAATACAATCACCATTCCAGACGTTGGGCTGGCCGCAGTGACCGGGCGGTTCTAGCTGCTACAGTCCGGAACCGCGCTGCTGCTACGGTCGCAGGTTCGAATCCTGCCTTGGGCATGGCTGTATGTCATGTCCTTAGGTTAGTTAAGTTTAAGTAGTTCTAAATCTAGGGGACTGATGACCTCAGATGTTAAGTCCCTTAGTGCTTAGAGCCATTTGAACCATTTGAACCAGGCGTTGGCTCGTAACTACGCCTATCCCAACAGTTCTGCTCAGCTAAGGAAGGAAAGGGGGGACAGGGTATCAAATGTACGTGAAAGAGACGAAGTTTTTTTTAATTATATTTTCTACATTGAAGTCCATGCAGACCGCCCATAACCGAGAAGAAATCCATGCCCGACTTCTCGAAATAAAGGGGAAAACCGCTGGCAATCAGTGTTTCAAAAATAGTGCATCAGATAAACTGCCCATTCCAGGGCCATTCCAGCTACGTTGTTCGTAAGTTGGTGAACTGTTGCTGTATTTCGGATCACAGACAATGGCGCAGGATCGTTCGTTTGCATAGGACGAAAAATCTGGAATATTCTTCATGTCAGTAGCAAAAAAAAGAATATCGTACTTCAAGGCAGTGGAACCAATTCACAGAGTGAGTCTTTCTGTGCAGGTGCCGGCCGCGGTGGTCTAGCGGTTCTAGGCGCTCAGTCAGGAACCTTTCGACTGCTACGGTCGCAGGTTCGAATCCTGCCTCGGGCATGGATGTGTGTGATGTCCTTAGGTTAGTTAGGTTTAAGTAGTTCTAAGTTCTAGGGGACTTACGACCACAGATGTTGAGTCCCATAGTGCTCAGAGCCATTTTTCTCTGCAGGTAGTACACGTCATCTGAGAACATCATCAAGTGCGTTGCTAGTAGGTCAGGAGTGGTACGTGTGAGCAAGGTCTTAATGCGCTGGACCAAACGCCAGGCGTCCACTGCGAGCCACAAACAAAACAATGATCGTCCGTGTCCGGCACCCCGCACGTGGTACAAAGCGGAGAGTCGGCGAGGTGAACTTGGTGGAGGCGAGAACGATTTGGTTGTTTTCCGTAGACGGTGACATACCACGCAGAGAGCGTAGAAGTGCCAAGAAAAGGGGAGTTCACTACCCGTCATACATTTCGTGACCTGTAGTGCGGGTATTTCTGTTCTATCAAACTAGGGCCTTGCGCTAGTTGCGTCTCAGTGTAGACCACCTTCGTCGACAACAAGTGCACAGGTGGCAAAGAGGCAGAAAGGTAGCTGTGTTCCAGAAAAAAAAGAGTCGTATTTGACAAATGGTGCTGGGGTGTCCGACAACATCACCACAGGGGCCAGTGAAGCCCAGGCATATGCAACAAGCAGTAAGCTGGTAAAGCACGTCGGGCAACGCCACATATCGTCAACTTTGGCTGACAAAAAGGGCCCGAGCTCTATCGGGAACGTGGTATCGGCCCACACACCCCTCGAGCCTTGGGAAGGGCTAGGGACTCTTAGCAGACTTTGAATAAATGGGTAACAAAGGAACCCATAACAGCTAACATGCAGCGAGCCAGGATTTGCAATCTGGGACACTTCGCACCACGTGAAGGATCCACGACGCTGCGTGCGTGTTAACATTACACTCACATTGCAGGAGGTCAAGGGAGCAGAGGCGATGTTCAACGAGTCCAAACCTAATTCGTTGTGCAGCAGTCATTCGCAGCTGATGTCTACAGAGCGCTGCACGTCAGCCGTAAAATCGCTGCCAAAGCACATTAAGGTATTTATCACGTTGAGCTGATCAACACTCCCCCCAGACCGGCCTGTACCCTTAAGCCGTCGGCACACGGACCGCGCTGTCGAACGTCAACGGTGAGCGTGCTAAGTTCAACGTGCTGCTGAACGCTCAGAGACGATGCGACTTGTGCATACGGTACGTGGGCCCCAACGTTGTACACGCGATCGCAGCGCACTCCGGCGGCAGTTGCGGGAAGTTTCTAGTTCGTAAATCACACTGTTTACTAAACGGGTGAGCGTAAAATTCCCAGGTGAGCTCTATTAAAACTCACATTTCCTCCATTGTCCACGAAAAGTAAAGTACCATGTGCAATCAATAAGGACACAGGTTTATAAAAGTTCCATTACAAACAGTGCGGTACAAGTTTGCAATGCTTCTTCTCATAAGATTAACATTATTTCATCATTCTCAAATTTTAGTACAACTCTAAGGTCAGTCTTACTTGATCACTGTTCCTACCCAGTAGCAGAATCTTTGCAACACGTGAATTACAAAGCGTAAAAGAAAAAGGAGCAAAATAGTTTTACACAAGTAGCGCTAGGTGTCTTGTAGATCAAGCCAATCGAACGCCCAAAGAAAGGTGAACTTAATTTACATAACATAAAAAATTATAGTATGTACTTATATGAAACTAATAAAAAAGTAACAGAACCTAACAAAAACGCAAATGTTAGAAAAAAAAATTACGTACTGGCGAGTCGCGAACCACCACCCAGACATTAAAATTCCATGATTCCGCAACGCTACTCACCACGCTATATGAACACTTCCAAATCATTTGCCATTCCTAGAATCTTACCAATTGTAGTACTTGCTGAAATTTTTAATCGTAATTATGTTTCTAACTGAAATTTAATTATGACAAATTGTACCAATAACAATGCGTTTCATCCTCAGTGTATTGCTGCCTTCAAATAGCATACTCTCATAATACGCAACTTACAATAATTCTTTTGCCACGAATATGATTTTCTCATTATTTTATTGCGACGGATCACACAGTTAACAAAGGGTTTTCCAGTGATTCTGAATTTGCTGTTGCTCAGTGTGGTGTCACCGCCAGACACCACACTTACTAGGTGGTAGTCTTTAAATCGGCCGCGGTCCGGTAGTATACGTCAGACCCGCGTGTCGCCACTGTCAGTGATTGCAGACCGAGCGCCGCCACACGGCAGGTCTAGAGAGACGTCCTAGCACTCGCCCCAGTTGTACAGACGACTTTGCTAGCGATGCTACACTGACAAATACGCCCTCATTTGCCGAGACGATAGTTAGTATAGCCTTCAGCTACGTCATTTGCTACGACCTAGCAAGGCGCCATTACCAGTTATATTGAGATTGTAATTATGTACCATCAAGAGCGATGTTCTCCAATTATGGATTAAAGTTAAGTATTCCAGCAACTAAGTTCTTTTCTTACTAGACTCAACTACTTTACCTTGTTCCAGACCTCACGCCAGTCTGCGTGAGCTTAAACGCGTGCATTTCGGCCTCTTCTAGCAAAACGGTGTTGGCTCTTCTGCCAACACATCACTCAGAAACGGCATATATACGTGTAGGCTTGAAATCAATGGCAATATGGCGCCTCACGACTTTGTGCGGAAGGGAGCTAGGGTGCATGTGGCGTAGGTGGCGTTGTGCCATCTCATTGGTCAATGCTCAGACGCACGCTCAGAATATCTGACATGCTAGATATTGCTCTGCACGTTCGGAAAGACTCCCGAACGTGCTATTCCACGCTACGACGTCCGGATGCACGGTCCGTGAGCCGACGGCTTTATACATTGCTCGCGATTTACACACGTTAACGGAGCTGCCCGACGCCTCGTCGCAGGTCTTTGCCCACACAAGCACTGCCTGGGTATCGTCGGCCCTTGGAAGGCAGAGGAGTAAATAGGCCACGTAGCTGGTGCAGCAAAATCGATGTCCACCTAGTGATATCCCTGCCAGTCGTTCTCGTAGGCCACATAACAATGCTTCTAGGGCGAAGGCATGCAGTAATGCCGACAGGAGCACCTCTGTCACACCGAGCACCTGACCAGGATCGATTGTATGAACGAATCATTATACTGCACCTGGGATGCTGCGCTGCCCAGGAGACATACGGCCATCTCGAGAATAGTTTGTAGGTAAACTGTAAGAAAAGAATGATCGATCCAGTCAAATGCCTGGCTGAACCGTAAGGGCGCCAAAGTTTCAGACAAATGTTGACCTCGAGCGAGGGCAATCAGATCTCTGTACCAGCAGAATACTGTCTGAATGTTGTACACTTTGTCTAGTGACGTTTGGTCACAGGCCATGACATAACAGGCTGTAATCTTAAGTTGTACTGCCAAATAACATGTGAAGATCTTCATCTCGCTATTTAGCATGGTGAACGGGCAATAGTTACTGTTGTGCAGATACCTGTGGGGTTTGTGAATAGGGCTAATGATGCCCTCTAGAAAGGCATCGGGGACCATCAGGGGACATCAGTTCTCCGCAGATAACAGTCCGTGCAGGTGCTAACAGATATCAGAAAGCACAACAAAATTCAATGGGCATGCCGTCATCGCCACGTGACTTATTAGAAGCTCCTACGGGGATAGCATTGAGGACTTCATCTTCTGTTGCTGATGCCTCCAATTCCAGTGCAATATCCTCTGGTATGGCACCAAATGTCAGCCGAGAGACTTCTCCAATGACAGCCAATTAATGAGGGTGGTTAGCATACAACCTAGAATAATGGGCGTCCAGTGCTGTATTGGGTGTCATGTTGCCTGCTTTCGTCACCAGTGATGATTTGAACCAGGGCCTGGCTCCTCGTCGCCTTTCTGGTGGAAGGTGATACGTCGATGGAGCTTGCGAAGCCATATGGTCACAAGTGCAGGCTCACACCATCGTCCCTTCAAGTTGGCGGGTTCTGATATGTGCGTGGTTCAGACGAAAATAGGATTGTAGAGCTTAGTAATAAAAGTTCATGGATTGCCTCCACCTAGCTACCACGTCTCTGCCAAACGCCATCATGGCCTGGCGGAGGGCAGGTTTTGCTCAGGACACCCACCGCGACAGCACTGACTGGTAAGCGTCACAGTGGTGCTGACATGAATCCCGGGTCACCTTGATAAGCAGTTGGGAGACTCCAATAGGGCCAAATTCAGCTTTCCAATACATCTTCCATGCCACACCCTCTGGTGGTCGAGGGTAATGGTGTAGACATACGCCACATGGTCGGAAATAGCGACAGGCCAAATCTCAGCCAGTTAGGTTTCTGCCACCAGCAAGAGTGAGGTATAAAAGCGTTCAAGGTACTGGAAGACTGTACGGTGTAGTGCGTGCAAGCAGGACAGTCACCAAGGACGTTTTCCCATGTGTCTACAAGTTGGAGAAGGTCGACGATCGTGGCAAGCTCTGGGCAAGGTGAAACCGTGGCAACTGTTCTTAAAGGTGGAGGGAGGAATTTAAATCACCACCCATCATAACTGCAGCTTGAAGCCCCATGAAAAGAGATAAAACCGCCTCTGCACAAAAGGCAGAGCATTCCCTTCGCCTCACCGTCCTCAGCGAGCGTAAGCATTAATAATTTGGACACTGAAAAGTGTCAGCTTCAAAAGGTGTTGTTCTGTATCGTAGTGGGATCGGCCGCCATCCAACGGTGCCTCAACCCAACTGGAAGGCAACCAGGGGTTTTATGACGCCCTAGTCGACGTACATCACTACTGTAACTTCACTACTCGGCTTCTGACGTGAGGACGTTGTTTCCCCCAGAGGTGATGCAGAAGAAATCTGAAGCCTCGACTCCCCTTCAGTTTCGAGCAACTATAGTAGGTCGGAAAGAATCTGGGCCGGTGCATCTGGCAATTTCGCAACGGTGACATAGATGACAGGGAGCACTATAGATGTCATGGCTGGTGCGACATCTCCTGCCAGCCTCTGAATCAGGCGTTTGCAGAGACCATCCAACCACACGTGGCCCTCCTGGCTGCATCCCGCACAATTTCACGGCTGACAGCCGTACATCACGCTCGTCTGCAAGTCGCCAATCATCAGATAAAGAAGGCGTGTGCTTCTTGACTTGATGCACACCATATAAGATGTGGTAGGTCTCGAAGTCTGCCATTTTTCCGCAATGTTATTGAGGTCGAGAGGCAGATACGACCACGTCTTGCGGTACCTCAAACGAAGTATGGATGCATGCAGGGTATGGAGGCTGAACATTGCGTGACCAACTAAAACAGCTCTGACGTGGCCACCAGGGTCATTGAATTGCAGTCCCCAGGTGAAACTCCGCACAACATCAGCGCAACCTTCTTCGGTTTGCAGTTTGATGCACACGACACTGCTTGTGATGGGGAAGTGAATTCCTGCAACGTCTTCAGGTACGGGATGAAGTTCGTTACAAATTAATTGTTTCACTTCGTGCGCTCGAAGTCGTGCATATTCTAGTTTAAAGGTCGCAAGGCGGTAAGATAATGCCATTGCAGGTCAAAGCGTTAAGGAATACAGCGACGTAGCACTGCTATGAGCCGACTGCCACTAGACCGATGGCAGGTACAGCACTCTAAAACCTCGTGAACACTGTATGTAAATGAAACAAACAGCTTTGGTCCGAAAACAATAGCTCAGATATTGATCTTGTGTTTGCTGTCGACCTTCGACTGTATAAGAACGGTGAATTAAAATTAATTGTTTCACATCTCGAACACATTTTGCTTCATATTGCTCTATGCCTCTAGCTGAAACCTACCTTGTTCATTCAGAATCCTCACACTGACGGCAGCAAGCAATGCAGATGGGCAGGACTACGCACGAGAAGACTCCTAGCACAATTCCAGCGATTGCTCCAGAGCTAGAAAGTAAAATATGCCTGTTAATGGAGTAACTACGACAATGGGATAAAAAGTTGACTACTGACAGCAATATTTTCACTTCTATGTAGTTTCTAAACTTTTCATGAGGTGCATATGTCCAGCTCATCCACAACGAACATAAGGTGAGCACTGGATACCCAGCAGATAAGCTTAAACTGAAACTATGGCGATGCTAATGGAAATACCAAAGCTTAGAAACACTATTCAGATCGTTGTTCTGAGTAAAACTTACATGTTAATAACTGTGGCTGTAATGCTGCAAAGTTTATAATTGAAACAACAACCAGCTAAAAGTACAGTTTCACAAGGTTTGTTTGGATCAAATCATGGCCAGTTTTAGAGTTTGTACAAACGAACCTTCAGATGGTTGCTACAGGTTTCTTTGTTTTCTTTCTGGGCCTCGTTTTGTATCCGTTATTGGTTTCCTACACTAAGATACACAGAAAAATTTTTAATGTGTTCATCCTTCTGAGTGGAGGTTTGAAGGACTTCGGCCGTTCACTTAGATAATAAAATTGAATACCTGCTGCCGTCCTATCGATGTTATTTATTATGTAGCTACCAGTTTCGGTGATTTAGTGCACCATCTTCAGGCCCGCACTGACGCTGAGGGAGTAAATTGCAATCGTATACACGATGCCATTAGTAGCCAATATCTGTGAACTGGTTTCCGTAGATTGTAACAAAGTAACCTAGTGCAGCAAACCAATGACAGGACTAAAACGAGGCACCAGAGAGAAAAACAAGGAAACGTGTATAACAAATCCGAAGACTGATTTGTAATGAAATCCGGATCTGCTCATGATTTCATCTATATAAATCTTGTCAAACCGTACTTGTGGCTGGTTACTGTTTCAATTATAAATGTCATTCTTCTGATATTTTTTTCCAAATTCGATATTACGTAATATTATTGGATCAGAGCTGGAGGTTTGTCGTGATTCTCAAGAAACTTCATACATTTCCGCTCACTTTGCATTACTTTTCAAGTAACTAACATCATCAGAAATTTTTCCAAGAGGGGACAATGTTCGGATGACGACATCCAATTGGTGTATTGGAAGACTTGTTTGCCCCAAGAACAACAGGAGATACACGAAGCGTTGTGAATCACAAACAAGTGACAGATGCCCAACCAATATTTTTTTAATGTTGATTACTTTGATACGTAGCTCATAAGCATAGTTAGGGTACACAAAATACATCTTTCTGTACCATTAATATAATTATGGATGTCCCAGTTTCTGAGTTAGTGATCCTAGATTGGGCCTGTACACGTTTAAATTTATTGTATCCAGCGAGTTAGGAAGTAATGTCGGAAAATATTCTCAAAAGATATTGTATTATAATACCGATAATGTTGGGTGGAAACTAAAAATTAAAAATCTTAAATTAGAAAAAGCAGAACTGTGGAATGCTTGTTGGATATCAACAAAGGTAAGTAACAAAAAATATCATCTAAGTGTAAATTCAGAAAATAGACTTTGCTTAACTTCGATCCCATATAAAAAAATATTTGCATACAGGGCAAGTCATATGATCATATTAAGAGATTACCTTCCTTATTCCAGAATGAGATATTCACTCTACAACGGAGTGTGCGCTGATATGAAACTTCCTGGCAGATTAAAACTGTGTGCCCGACCGAGACTCGAAATCGGGACCTTTGCCTTTCGTGGGCAAGTGCTCTACCATCTGAGCTACCGAAGCACGACTCACGCCCGGTGCTCACAGCTTTACTTCTGCCAGTATCTCGTCTCCTACCTTCCAAACTTTACAGAAGTTCTCCTGCGAACCTTGCAGAACTAGCACTCCTGAAAGAAAGGATACTGCGGAGACATGGCTTAGCTACAGCCTGGGGGACGTTTCCAGAATGAGATTTTCACTCTGCAGCGGAGTGTGCGCTGATATGAAACTTCCTGGCAGATTAAAACTGTGTGCCCGATCGAGACTCGAACTCGGGACCTTTGCACACAGTTGCCCAAATTCTATCCTGCCTAACTTCAGGCTGTTTCAGTGCTATTGGCACAAACGTGGAATAGACTGGCAAAGGACAGAACCAATCACGAAGCGAAAACTCAGTGTGTGTGCAAGTACCAAAGCAACAGTAATATAAGTGTAGATAGTGTAAAGAGATAAGGGACACTTGAGAAACGTAGAGGGATAAAATATGTATTTATTTGTAAATGAATCATTGCTTATGTTGCAGACAGCTTACAAACAGTAATCTAGACCAAACTTCCTGACAGATTAAACCTGTGTGCCGGACCGAGACTCGAAGTCGGGACATTTACCTTTCGCGGGCAAGTGCTCTACCAGCTGAGCTACCCAAGCACGACTTACGACCCGTCCTCATAGCTCCAATTCTGCCAGTACCTCGTCTCCTATCTTCAAAACTTCATAGAAGCTCTTCTGCGAACCTTGCAGAACTAGCACTCCTGGAAGAAAGGATATTGCGGAGACATGGCTTAGCCACAGCCTGGGGGACGTTTCCAGAATGAGATTTCCACTCTGCAGGGGAGTGTGCGCTGGTATGAAACTTCCTGACAGATTAAAACTGTGCGCCGGACCGAGACTCGAACTCGGGACATTTGCTAGTTCTGCAAGGTTCTCAGAAGAGCTTCTGAGAAGTTTGGAAGGTAGGAGACGAGGTACTGGCAGAATTGAAGCTGTGAGGACGGGTCGTGAGTCGTGCTTGGGTAGATCAGTTGGTAGAGCACTTGCCCGCGAAACGCATATGTCCCGAGTTCGAGTCTCGGTCCGACACACAGTTTTAATCTGCCAGGAAGTTTCGTATCAGCGTACACTCCGCTGCAGAGTGAAAATCTCATTCAGGAATCTAGACGGCTGGATTTTCTTAGAGAGAAGCAAGTGTAACGGTGTGTGGCACGGCCACAGCAACTGCCTCCGCTGCCAGACTCCTGACCTGCCGATGCATCACAAATGAGGCGTTTCATATCGCCAAGCTACGACGAGCCCGCGGCTTGAGATGTTGACTACCCTTAGTGGCGCTTCTGCGGTACAACCTACTACCATAATATATGAACAGCAGGGTCTCAGTCACTGGCGCTGTCCGAGACATTTCTACATTACACAGAAACATGGCCACTTCCACATAGCCAGCGGCGAATAGCGCTCCATAAATTCCCCAGGACCAGCCAATCGTCATCAGACAGCAGAGGAATAGTATGACGTCAAGCTTGTGACGGTCAGTCCGTACTGATAATGCTACCACCGTCGCGGAGTCTCGAGCTTATGCCCGTTGCCTGACCACCTGGGTGCCTGGGCGCTTCAACACTCTGCTTTCTTCACGGCACTGCGTTGGGCTCCATCCATCCCTGGATCTGTCGAGTTTCAACAGAAGACACCTCAACCTTGCGCCCCAGGAGAGAGAGTCGCCATTCGCCATATTTGTTGCGACAGCAGCGGACACCAGTTGTCCAGCTAGGGCTAGGTAACAGAAGATTCCCACGTAGACAGTAGAGATATTCACTCGCTATCACTGACAAGGACGTCGCTGGAAGGTCAGTACACAGGGAGACGTTGTGTCAAGGTATTTTGCACGCTCATCAGGGATCAACACTAGCAACTTCGAAGTACGATGACGGCCTTTGTGGTCGAGCGGTTCTAGGCGCTTAAGTCCGGAACCGCGCTGCTGCTACGGTCGCAGGTTCGAATCCTGCCTCGGGCATGGATGTGCGTGATGTCCTTAGGTTATAGTTAGGTTTAAGTATTTCTACGTCTAGGGGACTGATGACCTCAGATGTTGACTCCCATAGTGGGTAGAGCCATTTGACCCATTTTTAAGTACGATGCATGTCAATAAACAGTAATAAAGATTCCTCGTATCCACGAGCTGCCTCTACTGCTGCACCCACATACGTCCTCGCAGAGAATGAGCTCCCACACCAGGTCATCCTAGACACATCTTTGTACCTGGTACAGATTACTAAAGCGACAAAGAAAACATTCGGGGTGAACATGGAGCATAAAGAAGTACGAGAATAAAGAACTCAGATATTGGGAAATTAGAGATGTTCAAAATAAGAAGAACGACTAGAACAATTAAGGCAACAAAGGAATGAAACATCAGTTACAATGCAGTGAATGAAAATGTCCTTTGAAAACATCTCAACTTATAGAAATACGAGAAAATTTCATGAAAAATAGTGCTAGAAATTTTTATCAACTTTTTAAAACCTACTGACAGGGTATTAAGCACCAAATATTTGTTTCATAGACGAAAATTGACTAGAAGAAGGGATCGGTTGGTAGGGCATATTTTGAGGGATCAAGGGATCACCAATTTAGTATTGGAGAGCAGCGCGGAGGGTAAAACTCGCAGAGGGAGACCAAGAGATGAATACACTAAACAGATTCAGAAGGATGTAGGTTGCAGTAGGTACTAGGAGATGAAGAACCTTGGGCAGGATAGAGTAGCATGGAGAGCTGCATCAAACCAGTCTCTGAACTAAAGACCACAACAACAACAGTCGAAAACTGCCAAATTATATTAAATAAGAAGGAAAACGGTGAAATATTAGTAAAATTTCCGACAGATTCTCAAACTGCCCAGTTCCATCAATTAAATTGAAATTTTGAGCAATACCAGAAAATCTTGAGGAATATTTCACACCAACTGAGCTATTAATTTGTGATGCCATAAAAATACTGGAAAATAACAAAGCAATCGATAAAGACTCATTTACAGTAGAATTATTAAAATCATCAAGATTAAAGATTAGAAGTGACAACACTTATCTTTTGAGGACATGTGGAAAATAGAAAAAATTCCATAAAAGTGGAAACTATCATTAATCCAGATGTGACTCTTCAAGCTTTCCCGGCGGATATGTTGTAAATTGTCTTCACGGGTTTGCCGCCGGATCACGTTGTGCAAATTGCACGATATTTCCTCGCAGCAACTGTCAGACAGGAGACGATTCCGATTCCGATTTTCAAGACCGCTTCTCATGTATCATTCGCGATGTTTTCAATGTGTTAGGTACTGCCTACATCCATGTATCAGAATCCTTTACCAATAGCCAGCTTAAAGCATACTTAATACTTTTAAAATGTACACTGGTCCTACCATGGTGATCTTAAAAAGTAGTTGAAATTGGGTAGGCGTGTAATACTGAAAGTTAGTAACTAAGGCATTACATGTCCTGTTTCTTAACCTCAAAATTCCCGTGATCTGTACACATATGTGACGCTATCGGACGTTAGATTTGCGTCTGCAATTTACAGGTGTATAGTAAACATCTGATTCCACATGTTTCCCGACACCTACCAAAGGTTTTCGTCATGCAAAATGACTACTTCATTGCTGCAGAATTTGGATGAACACGCTATTAAGCAAATCTTAGGAGCTGTGTCCCGTGCGATGTCACAGGACCTAGATACCACGTTTTAATGAACATGTTAATACATATCGATTAAACGAATATCGTACTGGACTAATTTGGAGACTGGCTTATACAACAGACATATAAAATTCCGCTTTCAAAATCATTTTTCGCGTAATGGGAAACAAATTGAGCTTTCTTTCAACACTAACAAGGGAACCTCCCCATCGCACCCCCCTCAGATTTAGTTATAAGTTGGCACAGTGGATAGGCCTTGAAAAACTGATCAATCGAGAAGACAGGAAGAAGTTGTGTGGAACTATGAAATAAATAAACAAAATATACAAATTGAGTGGCCCATGTGAAAGATAAGCAACAACAAGGATAATGTGAACTCAAGAGCGCCGTGGTCCCGTGGTTAACTCGAGAGAAGACTTGAACCAAGGACCTTCCGTTCCGCAGCTGCTCACGTTAACCACGTGACCACGGCGCTCCTGAGCCCACGCTCTTCTTGATATTGCATATATTGCAAATGGACTACTCAGTTTGTATATTTTGTTTATTCTTTTTGATAGTTCCACACAACTTCTTCCTGCTTTCTCGATTGATCTGTGTTCAGTTTTTCAAGGCCTATCCACTGTGCCAACTTATAACTAAATCTGAGGGGGGTGCGATGGGGAGGTTCCCTTGTAAGTGTCGCATGACAGAAGTGGCTCTGGCTCTGAGCACTATGGGACTCAACTTCTGAGGGCATTAGTCCCCTAGAACTTAGAACTAGTTAAACCTAACCAACCTAAGGACATCACACACATCCATGCCCGAGGCAGGATTCGAACCTGCGACCGTAGCGGTCTCGCGGTTCCAGACTGCAGCGCCTAGAAGCGCACGGCCACTTCGGCCGGCGCATGACAGAAGTGATGAGTAGTATTTGTTCAGGTCGATTCCACTTTAAAAAATGCAAAACCGAAACAGCAAAAATCCACCGACACAGCAGGTAAAATACACTTGACGGTTATAGCAATAGCTACGTAGGTCGCGAGATGCGACGGACATAGTGCTGATATTCAGACCAGCATGATATTTTTGGGAAAACTGTTCTGGTTTCCAAGTGCGTTCTCCGTGTATTATTCATTATTTCTAAAGGTGGCTGTCGTGTTATCACCTTCACATATCTGGTGTAACGATCGTAAGAATAAGACAATAGAGATTATGCCACCTACTGAGACATATGGACAATCACTTTTGTTCTATTAGTGCATGAGTGTGAAATAGGTAAGATGATGTCTAGTACTGTTAAGATATAAGCTCCACCATGCACCGAATAGTGGCTTGAAGACTATGTGTAGATCCAAGGCAGAGCGGCATATGATCGTTACGGAGATGCCCAACAACAAACTCCAGAGCCAGTAGGTACAGAGGGCCATTACCTATCACTGAAAGGTCACTGTTAAAAATCTGACTGGTCTTCCTTTCACACACATCTCGCAAAATGACCGCAACTAGAAATTAGAGCTAATAGAGAGTTAAATATTGGTGGTAGCAAAAGTGGGCCGTGTTTCGTGTAAGTGTACTACACAGGCGTGATGTATACGCTACCCACAGCCGAAAGAAAAGAGCGATGTTTAATCACCGATATCGACCGTTCAACTCTCAGATGGAAAGGATGGTGGCAGAATGATGAATTTACACTCCGCCATACCTGGTATGGTGATATGTGTGTCTTACCATCCGATTTTCTGCACACTCCACGTATACACACCAGTATTATTTATGATAAACTTTACAGAGCGTACATAATTCTTTAGCACATTTGTTGCATCTCCTAAGAGTTCCGGAAGTAAAATGCAGTCTAGATCCATTCACATGACTAATCTGCAATTCGAAATTAAGTGCCTGACAAGAGTGTTCATCTAAGCATAACCGAGTTGTTTCTCTACCGCTGCACTCCAGAAGAGCGTGCGACAAATAAAAGCACTTAAATCTTTCCGTGCGAGCTCTGATGTCTCTTGTTTTATTCCAATGATAATTTATTTTTTTCCTATGTAGGTGGGTTCCAACAAAATATTTTCGCATTTGGAGGAGGAAGTTTGTGACTGAAATTTCGTGAAAAGATTCCGTGTATGTAAAGATGTTTGTAGACCGTGAAACATTTCAAACAATGCAGAATTTATTACTAACTTAAACGATGGAAATTACTATTGATACTATAACTGTTGACGCTACATCAGTGAAATACAGACGGTAGGATGGGCTCGTAATTGAACAGAAGAAATCTGTTGAATCATTATTAGCAATTTTCGGTGAGGTACAGTACATAGTGCTAATATTTAACAACGCTCTCTGTGCTGTGTTGGGATGTTGTGGCTCCTACGCACGTGAGATGATGGAAGCAAAAAGAGTGCTGCATCTGAAAAGGGACGGGGTGGGGTGGGGTGAGGCACTGCAGTTCTCACAGAGGCTGTGTGGTGATGTAGGGCCACTGGCGCTGTCAGTGTTCAATTCGTCTGGTCACAAGACGTCCTGACGTGCTTGGAGGAGGCAGCAAGCTGTCAGCACACGATACTTCCGGTCAGCGTTATTGCCTAATGAAATTTTACCCTTCCTTCCCGATCACAATCCCATACGTCAACCACATTTTAAATGTGTATCCGCAACTCTTCATTGTGTAACGGAACGTATTAAAGGCTTTACTTTACGGAAGTATGCGATACCCTCCAAATTCAACCAGTTTAACGAGTATTTATGATTATAGAAAAGTTATTGTGTATGTTAACAATTATTGCATAACATGTCTCCATAAACAGTCAACCCATTAAATTATACTGAATAACTGACCCACACAAAAGTTAATATCACTTGATCACTGATACAGCAAATGTCATCATGTAAAACCACTAAGTTCATCTTAAATAATTAATATGAAGTACGAAAAATAGTGGCCAACTTACGTATTTTGGATCTCCTTAAATAAAAATCACCCAGTGAAACCTATTTGTTCACTAGGACCGTTTTCATTCAGTATTCACGTAAACACTCCTATTTTAGACGAAAACCAATGTAATTTCTTAATAATTCTTGTTATTTACTTATTTATGCAAATTACAGAAGTCAATTGACAAACTTCTAAAAAACGGCCTTTTTGTTACAAAGAATTATTCTGTCAAGTCAACAAATCTGTCTGTCATTTTAATAACCTGTTAAATTATGTCACTCGATATAAATTAATAACTTTTCTGCACAAATTACGATAACAGATGTACATGTGACTTATAAACTATATCTCTTTTTAGTAGTTCTTTGACAAGGTTATAAATACAAGCAGCAAGAAGGGTCGGGAGCGGAGTCTGAATGTCACTTTGGTAAAGTGTATGTGTGTTATTGTTCGAGGTGGATAAACATTGCAAATAACATGTAAAAGAAGTGCTACTTTGTGTTGTGTCATTGTCTTTGGTGGACAGTGGAATTAAGATAGCCACCAGAGTAATAAATATTTGAAGTTTAAATATTTGCTGGTTTCGCTCATTATTTATCATCAAAAGCACATCAAAAACACGGGACCTCATCTTTTTACCCCTAGAAAACCAGATTTAGAGCCAGCATCAGCATCGAGACACAGCAGCGATCCAGCAAGCAGCAGCGATTACCACAATGCATTTTAATGGCGCCAACCTAACATCAAGCGCTAACAAGCTCCGTAAATGGGAGTGAAATAGTGCGATTATAGCAATATCTACGATTAGGCGACCATTATAATTGTCGCTGGAAGTCACATGTCGTTGGTGTGCACCTCAACACTTGGGTCAACTGCAGGGAAGAATCCGTACATTGAGTGAATCAATTTGTTATATTTCATGTTACTTAGGATTTGTATGTGTAGGAAGTGTGGCTTTGGAATTCCAGCCTTTTCCACTGTGACAGTAACGCAGCACAGTTGGTCCCTGATAACAATGTACATAGGGTTTGCGCATGTAGAGAGTGTGCTAGTGGAATTCCAGCCGTTACTACACTAGACCTGCATCCACTGTGATGATAGTGTGACAACTGTTTTGGGATAAATCTGACAACCAAGTGGGCTTAGCCAGTTTCCCCTCCATTTTTATGACGCATATTTGTCCAGGAGCAAGTGACATGTACTAATTGCAGTCATATTTGTGGATAGTAAATCACAGAGGAGGGATGGCTGAAAGTGACAGATCATCAGGGAGTCACGTCCTGTCTTATTCTTCCCAGGGGTGGTGGCTGATCTCTGCTGAACTTCATGTTGAACCTTTCACTACCATGTATAGGAAACGAATGACGAGTTTTTTGGTTGGTTCGCGTCAGGAGGGGTGAGGGAGGATGACAGGAGATCTAGCTACTGTGCTGGCTGTCCCAGCTTTTCAGACCAACAAAACAACACACTTCCTTATTTTCCTGCCAAAGGGTGAGGGATAGGGAGACGTTTGAGGGGAGTGGGACCAGATCTGGCAACAATGCAGCCTGTCCCAGCTTTGGAGGAGATTTGGCAACAATGCAGCCTCTTCCAGGACTTTCTCTGACACATTATTGATGTACATATGCAGGCTGAAACGACGAATGAAAATTTGCATTTTGGCCGGGATTTGAAGCCTTGGTTTGAACTTTCATTTGTCGCTTTTGTCCGTGTGTGTACATTATAGATGTGTGGGACTTGAAAAGGTCTCTGGAACCGTATCGTTTCATTTGCCAGTACTAATAGTTTGTCTAAGTTTAGAAAGTGTGTTATAATAATAGTGTTAAACAATCAATGGGATTATCTTGTAATTCATCCTGCTTCATTGTAAGAGACTTTGGTGTTTTGTTGGTAATCTACGATATTTGATCGCATTGTCTATACCAGTACATGGTATGTTACGAAACAAAACGTGCGTCATGCATTTATATATTCACTAATGACCAGCTAGAGCGCTACACAGTTTGTATTACTCACCTTTCCGCGGTAGATATGCCGCAATCTTTCACTGTCCAACACTGCTACGGATCGTGTGTGCAAGGGTTAACTATAAAGGCAGTAACGCGGGTTCCGAAAATATACTTGCTTACGCTATGATAATCCTTCAACGAAACTAGCCAATGGCACTTTACACTTGAAGACAGTAAATCGTATGTGTGTGACCGGAAACAATTATTGGTTATTCATTATTGTCTCTCTAAGTTCAGAATATTTTTTTCGACCAAGCACTGCAATAAAGTTTATAGGTGTTGGCACTGTACAGTCGATAAACGGGTTTATGCCCAAGTATCACAGTTCACTTTAGTAATGTTACTGAAGCTTCTCAGTGATACAGTCACAAATACCTTGAGAGTAGGCCATGTTCCCGCATAACACAAACTGCGATAAGTAATGCTTTCCATTCGTTAGCGAATATACTACACATCTATAAAAAAAACTTTCTTCTGAGTCTTCAAATATTCAAAACACATAGCAATAAATCACGGTTCTCCAAACTATGGCGCTCTTGAAAAAACTTTTTTTAATTGGTGCGCGATTCCTCCCGCTTGTGCCGCTAAGAGTACAGCCTTCACTTGTTGATAAATAACAGAGATGCCACCAGAAATGCCTTACCTACAGCCACGTCTCCATGGCTGTGCATGGTGTACTGTTTATTTTTCTTTAGAATGCATACGAAATATGTCTGTGGAATCTAAAAAAGAGAAAACCGAGTAGTGAGTATTGTATGGGCCGTGAAATACTTCGTAGACTAATGTGTGTTATCTGCAACGAAGATATTGCTGTTCTTAAGGCGTACAATATTTGTCACCACTACGAGAAAAAGCATGCTGCACAGTTTTATAAACATATGCATCTTAATTACATCTGAAGAACAGCTTCCTGACAAAACTGAAAAATGTAAAGCAGTTAGTGTTTCAGAAAATACTGTGGCACGTCGAGTTATTTGTAATTCATGCTAACAGTTACAAGAAAAGGCACCTGAGTTTGCTTGGTACTCTAGCCCTCGATGAATCTACAACATTTCAGATACTGCTCAAGTCGTGTTGTCTTTAGAGGTATGAATACGGACTTCGATGTTTCTGAAGAACTAGCAGATATGATTACTTGCAGGGTGCAGATGGATGGAGAAACGGGTGTGGCAGATATGCATGTTTCGTTGGAAGACTGTACTCATAAAGTGAAGGCAGTTGTGTCACCAAACCCTTGAAAATACACTGTACTGTTCGTCAAGGAGTACCTTGTGCAAGGTCAGTGAATATGTGCTGTGTGACGAAACCCGTAATATCTGTTGTCGATTTTATCCAGTGTCATGGACTCCAAAACCGTCAAATCAAGTCTTTACTGAAGAGACAGAATATTTGTCAAGTGATCTAACATACCGTACGGCCGTAAGTTGATTAATCTGTGGTAAAATTTTGACAAGCTTCTTTTCTTTGAGAAGACTGAAATATTTCTGAATGAAAAAAATAATCCTTTGAAAGGCCTGTCAGACAAAGAATCGCTATGGAAACTAGCTTTCATATCTAACGTAGCTCTTCATTTCAATGAAATTAATAAAAATTTTCAAGGTGAGGACAATATCATTTGTGATCTTAACAAACACGTTAATGCCTTTAGTCTAAAACTAATACTATTTGAACACGTCTGACAGAAAACTTTTTTACACTTCTCCAACTGAGAATCGTTAAATGATGAACATGTGACAAATTCCCCAGTTTTGTTTGCAATGGAATTCCTTGGTAATCTGAAGAAAGAGTTCTCTTCCGGGTTCTCAGATTTAGACGTCCATTCCAAGGATATCCTAGATTTCCAGAACTCCTTTTTCTTGTAAAGTGGAATATGTTCAGGCAGCACTTAAATGGCATTAATTGATCTGCAAGTGAAGGACAAGTTTAAAAAGAAAGCCTTGTCCAGTTCTTCAGTTTCTTGCAGAATAAAGCTAGTCCAAGATCAAAGCTTTGCACGATGTTTGCCACCTGTATTAGGCACTATAGTGCGTTTAAAATTAGTTGCGACTTTTGAAGTTTGCTTGACCGGAGGGGGAGATGACGCCATTTCCCATATAACACCAATGGCGAGCTGGCTTTCCCTACCACGCCGCCTGCTGTTTTATGGTAAAGCGCCCCTGTTGTCACACCATGAATAAACAGTACCACGTGGTGTCACACATTAGATGCATCAACGTTTGTCAGCTCCATGTAAAAGCCGTATTTTCTGACGTTGAAGCGTTCTGTAGTTGTCAGGTATTGTGAACAAGTGTTTTGTGTGTGCAGTACATTTGAACACGTGATTTGCAATAAATTTGTCGTCCAAGAACACATTCACGGGCTGGGAAGATAACGTTTCGCTCCAAAACATCCCTCGGAATTCGACAATAGTAATGGACGAAGCGCCATACCACTTTGTTGTAATGCGTAAAGCTCCAACAATGCGTTGGAGGAATGTGGATATTTTGCAAAGAAATGCTCCACGAGATAAAGTTGAACCTAACATGTATAGACTGAAGTTAATGGAACTTGTACTGCTGCACAAGCCAAAACTTCACGCTACCAGGTCGACGAAAAGGCTAACGATGAAGGCCATAGTTTAATTACGCTTCCTCCATACTATGATTCTTTAAATCCGGCTGAGAGTATATAAAGGGCTTATTTCAATAGTGGTACAAGTCCAATTTTGTTTATTATGAGATACAAAGTCCTAAAGTTAAATGAGCGCTGAAAAATCTGCAGTTGAGATACCAGAAATATTCAAGCATATGGCTTCTTGCTAGAGATGAACATTTCTTTCTGTTTGTTTGGATCATTAATTTCAGAAGCATCATAGGCAGAAAAGTGGAGGTAATGGACTTGTACCACTATTGAAATAAGCCCGTAATATGGGCCTAGGTGAAAAGTAATGTGATAAAAGAAAGAAAGAAGTTTATGCTCACTGTGGTTGGATTGCTGACAAAAGCAGCCACTGAAAATTTTGCACGACAGGGCTGATTTTGAGTTGTAAGCCATACCAAGAAGATAGTTGAGGAGACACTGATTCCTGAAGGACAGTAACGAGTTTTGAGGAACATGAAGCTTCTGTTGTTGTCATGTTAAAATCTGCTTCTTTTGTCGAAACACATTAGAGCTTAGAAAAATGCATCTCTCTAACATTCTAACGCAGTTAAAATTGCCACAGAATCGTGAAATAGTGTATTATTAAATTAACAACTGAGTGCGATTCAGGTCAATAGTTTATGAAATGGCCCATTCTCAGTATAAAAATAAACGTGTAACTTCTTCACTTATATTGTTACAAAACCCACAGTAGTTCTCGTTTCACAAGCTATCGATAGCCCTCAATAATTACATTATTTCATTCAAAAAATCTGTAATTACTTGAATATCGGAGTAGATATGGAAGTTTCGCGTGTTAATCATATGGCAAAACACTCTCGTGTTTGCGCGCTATCATTTGCCAAAATCTTGTTTTGATATCTCAGACCGTTTATGAAATACGAGGAATTTATGAATATTTCATCCTAGTTTTTTTCACTGACGCACAATTTCGTGACGGAGTGCTTTACATACATTTCATTTTTTCGAGATTGGAAACAGACAGTGATATCGCTCCAAGTTTAAAGAATGATTCAGTATATTATCTTCATTTAATACGCAGCAATATGTAACCTAACACGCGCCAAAAATAAATTTATAGCGACACCTATTTTTCACTGCAAACTAAGAATTTCTAGCAGTGTTAGCAGTAGTTACCTACTAATTAAAGAAACGACAGGCGTTTCATCATGAAGCTGACTAATTAAACTTTAAGATGTGCGAGGATGAGAGTTTATTACCTATTGGCTTCTTTAAAAAGCGTTTGAGAAAGATCGCAGCACGCTCTGAATCGAGATGCTGTCGCGCTTAGCTCACCCTGGCAACTACGCTTCCCTCCACTCGCTCCGTACCGAACTGTCAATAGTCGCAACTTTTTTTAAACGCACTATACCTATAGGTGTGAACGAACATTTTTTGCTGAAATTCACAAAATTAAAAAAAGAAATTACGTGACTGACGAATATTTACTGGCTGTTTTAGCCAAGCAAAAGACTTAAGTTAGAGCCACAGTTTGAGAGAATTTTGGCTTCAAAAAACAAATTTCGTACTGCTCACTACCTGTACTCAAGAGTAATAACGTGTACCTGACATTTTCACAGAATACTGTGCCTGTATTAAACATCACCAAATTTCTTTATAATTTCCTTGTTGAATTTCTGAGAAAAATCTGTTATCCGGCCCCACTGAGATTCAAAATTTGATACAGGGCCCTCGTGTTCCAGTAATTTGGAGACCCCTTCAATAAAGAAATAGTCGAAATACTAGGACTTCCCGCAAACGCGACTTAAATTATGAAATGTCGTTGTCTAATCGCCGAGATGGTTCTCGACACACAATGGCTGCCTTGTGTTCGTGATGGCGACAATGGCCAGCTTCGGCAACCATGTCGTAATTCCGACTACAAGCGCCGACGCGTTACTTATGGTCAAACATTGCGTAAGGTGGGATGACAGTACCCTCACAGCATGTAGAAACAGAGTGTGAATAGGATTTTGATGTCAGATAGCAGCACACTGAATTTCTGCCCTTGCATCTATACTCCACAAGCCACTTTAAGGTGTGTGGCGGAGGATGCTAGTGTACCACTGCACTTCCCATTTCCTGTTCCAGTCGCGATTGATTTTTGTTTTTGCGGGAAGAACGACTGGTGCTAAGCCTTCGTGTGAGACCCAATGTCTCTCATTTTGCATTCAGATCTTTTCGCGAGATATACGCAGGAGGAAGCAATAAACTGGGTGACTCTTCTAGGAACGCACGCTCTCACAACTTTAATAATAATCCACAACGTGATGCAGAACACATCTGTTGCAGCGTCTGCCAATGGAGTTGACTCACCATCTCCGTGACGCTTTTGCTCCTACTAAATGTAACGAACAGCTTGTTCGTCTTTGCATCTTCAATATTTTCCCTATCAATCGTATCTGGTACGGATTCCAGACTGAAAAGTAATATTCAAGAATTGGCCTAACGATGGTTTGGAGGTTGCTTCCTTTTAACTTTACAATATAAGTGTTTGAAATTCAGTAGAGACTTATTTTCTGTATCACTGGACAATGGGCAGCAATATCGTTCACTTTCATTTTATTTGTAACGAAATACACTGATGCGCCAAAGAAACTGGTATATACATGGGTGTTCAAATAAAGAGATATGTAAACACGTAGAATACGGCACAGCGGTCTGCAACGCCTATATAAGACAACAACTGTATGGCGCAGTTGTTAGATCGGTTACTGCTACAATGGCAAGTTGTTATTGTTGTTGTTGTTGTGGTCTTCAGCCCTGAAACTGGTTTGATGCAGCTCTCCATGCCACTCTATCCTGTGCAAGCTTCTTCATCTCCCAGTGCCTACTGCAGCCTACATCCTTCTGAATGTGCTTAGTGTATTCATCTCTTGGTCTCCCTCTACGATTTTTACCCTATACCCTACCCTCCAATTGGTGATCCCTCGATGTCTCAGAACATGTCCTACCAACCGATCCCTTCTTCTCGTCAGGTTGTGCCACAAGCTCCTCTTCTCCCCAATTCTATTCAGTACTTCATCATTAGTTACGTGATCTACCCATCTAATCTTCAGCATTCTTCTGTAGCACCACATTTCGAAAGCTTCTACTCTCTTCTTGTCTAAACTATTTATCGTCCACGTTTCACTTCCATACAAGGCTACACTCCATACAAATACTTTCAGAAACGACTTCCTGACATTTAAATCTATACTCGATGTTAACAAATTTTTCTTCTTCAGAAACGCTTTCCTTGCCATTGCCAGTCTACATTTTATATCCTGTCTACTTCGACCATCATCAGTTATTTTGCTCTCCAAATAACAAAACTCCTTTACTACTTTAAGTGTCTCATTTCCTAATCTAATTCCCTCAGAATCACCCAACTTAATTCGTGTCTCATTTCCTAATCTAATTCCCTCAGCATCACCCGACTTAATTCGACTACATTCCATTATCCTCGTTTTGCTATTGTTGATGTTCATCTTATACCCTCCTTTCAAGACACTGTCCATTCCGTTCAACTGCTCTTCCAAGTCCTTTTCTGTCTCTGACAGAATTGCAATGTCATCGGCGAACCTCAAAGTTTTTATTTCTTCTCCATGGATATTATTCCTACTCCAAATTTTTCTTTTGTTTCCTTTACTGCTTGCTCAATATACAGATTTAATAACATCGGGGATAGGCTACAACCCTGTCTCACTCCCTTACCAACCACTGCTTCCCTTTCATACCCCTCGACTCTTATAACTGCCATCTGGTTTCTGTACAAATTGTAAATAGCCTTTCGCTCCCTGTATTTTACCCTGCCACCTTCAGAATTTGAAAGAGAGTATTCAAATCAACATTGTCAAAAGCTTTCTCTAAGTCTACAAATGCTAGAAACGTAGGTTTGCCTTCCCTAAATCTTTCTTCTAAGATAAGTCGTAGGGTCAGTATTGCCTCACGTGTTCCAACATTTCTACGGAATCCAAACTGATCTTCCCCGAGGTCGGCTTCTATCAGTTTTTCCATTCGTCTGTAAAGAATTCGCGTTAGTTCTTTGCAGCTGTGACTTATTAAACTGATAGTTCGGTAATTTTCACATCTGTCAACATCTGCTTTCTTTGGGAGTGGAATTACTATATTCTTCTTGAAGTCTGAGGGTATTTCACCTGTCTCATACATCTTGCTCACCAGATGATAGAGTTTTGTCAGAACTGGCTCTCACAAGGCCGTCAGTAGTTCTAATGGAATGTTGTCGACTCCCGCGGCCTTGTTTCGACTCTGGTCTTTCAGTGCCCTGTTAAACTCTTCACGCAGTATCATATCTCCCATTACATCTTCATCTACATCCTCTTCCATTTCCATAATATTGTCCTCAAGAACATCGCCCTTGTATAGACCCTCTATATACTCTTTCCACCTTTCTGCTTTCCCTTCTTTGCTGAGAACTGGGTCTCCATCAAAGCTCTTGATATTCATGCAAGTGGTTCTCCTTTATTCAAAGGTCTCTTTAATTTTCCTGTAGGCAGTATCTGTCTTACCCCTAGTGAGATAAGCCTCTACATCCGTACATTTGTCCTCTAGGCATCCCTGCTTAGCCATTTTGCGCTTCCTGTTGATCTCATTTTTGAGACGTTTGTATTCCTTTTTGCCTGCTTCATTTACTGCATTTTTATATTTCCTCCTTTCATCTATTTAATTCAATATTTCTTCTGTTACCCAAGGGTTTCTACTAGCCCTCGTCTTTTTACCCACTTGATCCTCTGCTGCTTTCGCTATTTCATTCCTCAAAGCTACCCATTCTTCTTCTACTGTATTTCTTTCCCCCATTCCTGTCAATTGTTCCCTTATGCTCTCCCTGAAACACTGTACAACCTCTGGCTCTTTCAGTTTATCCAGGTCCCATCTCCTCAAATCCCCACCTTTTTGCAGTTTCTTCAGTTTTAATCTACAGTTCATAACCAATAGATTGTGGTCAGTGTCCACATCTGCCCCTGGAAATGCCTTACAATTTAAAACCTGGATCCTAAATCTCTGTCTTAGCATTATATAATCTATCTGATACCTTTTAGTATCTTCCATGTATACAACCTTCTTTCATGATTCTTGAACCAAGTGTTAGCTATGATTAAGTTATGCTCTGCACAAAATTCTACCAGGCGGCTTCCTCTTTCGTTTCTGTCCCCCAATCCATATTCACCTACTATGTTTCCTTCTCTCCTTTTTCCTACTCTCGAATTCCAGTCACCCATGACTATTAAATTTTCGTCTCCCTTCACTACCTGAATAATTTCTTTTATCTCATCATACATTTCATCAATTTCTTCATCATCTGGAAAGCTAGTTGTCATATAAACTTGTAGTACTGTAGTAGGCGTGTGCTTCGTGTCTATCTTGGCCACAATAATGCGTTCACTGTGCTGTTTGTAGTAGCTTACCCGCACTCCTATTTTTTTAGTCATCATTAAACCTACTCGTGCATTATCCCTATTTAATTTTGTATTTATAACCCTGTATTCACCTGACCAAAAGTCTTGTTCCTCCTGCCACCGAACTTCACTAATTCCCACTGTATCTAACTTTAACCTATCCATTTCCCTTTTTAAATTTTCTAACCTACCTGCCCGATTAAGGGATCTGACATTCCACGCTCCGATCCGTAGAACGCCAGTTTTCTTTCTTCTGATAACGACGTCCTCCTGAGTAGTCCCCGACCGGAGATCCGAATGGGGGACTATTTTACCTCCGGAATATTTTACCCAAGAGGACGCCATCATCGTTTAATCATACAGTAAAGCTGCATGCCCTCGGAAAAAATTACGACTGTAGCTTCCCCTTGCTTTCAGCCATTCGCAGTACCAGAACAGCAAGGCCATTTTTGGTTAGTGTTACAAGGCCAGATCAGTCAATCATCCAGACTGTTGCCCCTGCTACTACTGAAAACGCTGCTGCCCCTCTTCAGGAACCACACGTTTGTCTGGCCTCTCAACAGATACCCTTCCATTGTGGCTGCACCTACGGTACGGCTATCTGTATCGTTAAGGTACGCAAGCCTCCCCACGAACGGCAAGGTCCATGGTTCATGGGGGGCATGGGGGGGGGGGGGGGCAGCTTATCAAGATTTAAGTGAGTTTGAACGAGTTGTTATAGCTGGTGCACGAGCGATGGGACACAACATCTCCGAGGTAGCGATTAAGTGGGGATTTTCCGTACAACCACTTCATTAGCGTACCGTGAATATCAGGAACACGGTAAATCATCAAATCTCCGATAACGATGCGTCCGGGGAAAAAGAACAGGACCAACGACGACTGATGAGAATCGTTCAACGTGACGGAAGTGCAGTCCTTCCCCAAATTGCTGCAGATTTCAATACGGTGCCATCAACAAGTGTCAGCGCGCGAACCATTCAATGAAACATCATCGATAGGTGCTTTCGTAGCCGAAGGCCCACTCGTGTACCCTTGATGACTGCACGACAAAAAGTTTTATGTATCGCCTATGCCCGTCAACGCCGACACTGGACTGTTGATGACTTGAAACATGTTGACTGGTCGGACGAGTCTCGTCCCAAATTGTATCGAGTGGATGGACGTGTACGGGTATGGAGACATCCTCATCAATCCAAGGACTCTGCATATCAGCAGGGGACTGTTCAAGCTGGTGGAGGCTCTGTAATGATGTCAGGCGTGTGCAGTTGGGGTGATATGGGACTCCTGATAAGTGTAGATACGACTCTGAGAGGTAATATGTACGTAAGCATCTGTCTGTTCACCTGCATCCATTCATGTCGATTATGCATTCCGACGGACTTCGGCATTTCCAGCAGGACAGTGCGACACCCTACACGTCCGGAATCGCTACAGAGTGGCTTCAGGGACATTCTTCTGAGTTTAAACAGTTCCGCTGGCCATCAAACTCTCCAGACATGAACATTATTGAGCATATCTGGGATGCTTGCTGTCCAGAAGAGATCTCCACCCTCTCACACTATTACGTATTTATGGACACACTGCAGGATTCTTAGTGACAATTATCATCAGCACTAATTTAGACATTAGTCGAGTCCATGTCACATAGTGTTGCGGCACTTCTGCGTGCTCTCGGGGGCGCTACACGATATAATTCAGGTGTACCAGTTTCTTTGACTCTTCAGTGTAGTTTTTGAAGTCCGTAACTATAGAAACAATGGTTTTGCTTGTTACAGATTAATATTCACTTTCATACAATAACAGAAACAGATTCAAAATGGTTCAAATGGCTCTGAGCACTATGCGACTTAACTTCTGAGGTCATCAGTAGCCTAGAAGTTAGAACTAATTAAACCTAACTAACCTAAATACATCACACACATCCATGCGCGAGGGAGGATTCGAACCTCCGACCGTAGCGGTCGCTCGGTTCCAGACTGTAGCGCCTAGAACCGCACGGGCACTCCGGCAGCAACAGCAGCAGGTAGACATCGGTTTTGTGGTTATGTCAAATCAAGCAGAAGATGATACATATATATGAGTGTTCTACCTGAATGAATTTATTTTATGGGGTTTTGGTGGTTGCACTTTTCCAAGAAACGTAAGTCCCAGTGCAGTGTGACATAAAATATAACGGTTCTATCTTCCATTACAGTTGTTGAAGACCACACAAAGGGTTCAAATGGCTCTAAGCACTTTGGGACTTAACATCTGAGCTCATGAGTCCCCTAGATATAGAACTACGTATACCTAACTAACCTAAGACATCACACACATCCATGACTGAGGGACGATTCAAACGTGCGACTACAGCAGCAGCGCGGTTACGCACTGAAGCGCCTAGAACCGCTCGGCCACAGCGGCCGACAAGGGAACACAAAAACAAAATAACACTAGAACGGAAAACTCTATCCTACACTATCTCATCATAATTATCTGAACACCTGTTAGTGGATTGTAATATGGCGTGAATCCACCCTTTCGACTTTATGACTGCTTGAACTCTGGTGAGGACACTTCCAGTGATGTCTGTGGAGGAATGACAGCCCGTTCTTCCTCATGAACTCAAACCAGAGAAGGTAGTGATGTTGGACGCCGAAATGTGGAGCAAAGTCGACGTTGTAACTCGTCCCAAAGGTACTCCATTGGTTTCTCGTCGGGACACTGGCCAAGCCACTTTCGTTTCAGGAGTGTTTTTGTCCACAGACCACTGCCTCACAAGCGCCTCTTTATCAAAGTGTGTATTGCTATGCTGATACAAACAGTGTTCGAACTGTTTCTCTGCGGCACGCAGTACTCAAAGTATTCGGATTGTTCTGCATTTAACGTCGTCTTAAGGGCAATAAGGAGACCACGCTCTAACCACTGAAAGCACCTCCATACTGCAATACCATCTCTTCTCTACTTCACTGTTGCCACTGCATAGGATCGCAAGTAATATTCTCCAGGTAGTCGCCAAACCCCAACCCTTCCATCGGATTGCCACCTGGTACAGCGTTATCCATCGTTCAGATCAGTCTTTTCCAGTCGCCCACTGTCCAGCCGGTGTCGCTCTTTGCACCACACCAATAGTCGCATGTTGTCAGCAGTGACTACAGAAATGTGCTTACGACAATCTGCTCGAGCATTGTACCACATTTTTCTTAATTCCGTACTAACAGTCACGTGCTACCTGGACTGTTGGTAGCACTCTGGAACTCACGAGTGATTCCTTCCGTTGGTTTCTCGCGATTTTCTGCAACCATCATCAGCAGTGCCAGGAGCTCCCTCTCTGTCAGTACATGAGGCATGCCTACCTTACTTGTGTTGTTGCTTCGAGTTTCCACTTCACAATCACATCACCAACAAGCGACGTGGACAGCTTTTGAAAGGCTGAAATGTCGTTGATGGTTTTGTTTCTCAGGTGATATACACTACTGGCCATTAAAATGGGTACACCACGAAGATGACGTGCTACAGACGCGAAATTTAACCGGCAGGAAGAAGATGCTGTGATATGAAAATCATTAGCTTTTCAGAGTATTCACACAAGGTTGGCACCGGTGGCGACACCTACAACGTGCTGACATGAGGAAAGTTTCCAACCGATTTCTCGTACACAAACAGCAGTTGACCGGCGTTGCCTGGTGAAACGTTGTTGTGATGCGTGGTGTAAGAAGAAGAAATGCGTACCATCACGTCTCCGACTTTGATTCAGGTCGGATTGTAGCCTATCGTGGTTGCGGTTTATCGTATCACGACATTGCTGCTCGCGTTGGTCGAGATCCAATCACTGTTAGCAGAATATACAATCGGTGGGTTCAGGAGGGTAATACGGAACGCCGTGCTGGATCCCAACGGCCTCGTATCACTAGCAGTCGAGATTACAGGCATCTTATCCGCATGGCTGTAACGGATCGTGCAGCCACGTCTCGATCTCTGAGTCAACAGATGGGGACGTTTGCAAGACAACAACCATCGGCACGAACAGTTCGACGACGTTCGCAGCAGCATGGACTATCGGAGACCATGGCTGCGGTTACCTTTGACGCTGCATCACGGACAGGAGCGCCTGCGATGGTGTACTCATCGACGAACCTGGGTGCACGAATGGCAAAACGTCATTTTTTGGATGAATCCAGGTTCTGTTTACAGCATCATGATGGTCGCATCCGTGTTTGGAGACATCGCGGTGAACGCACATTTGAAGCGTGTATTCGTCATCGCCATACTGGCGTATCACCAGGCGTGATAATATGGGGTGCCATTGGTTACACGTTTCGGTCACCTCTTGTTCGCATTGACGGCACTTTGAACAGTAGACGTTACATTTCAGATGTGTTACGACCCGTGGCTCTACTCTTCATTCTACCCTTCGATCCCTGCGAAACCCTACATTTCAGCAGGATAATGCACGACCGCATGTTGTAGGTCCTGTACGGGCCTTTTTGGCTACAGAAAATATTCGACTGCTGCCCTGGCCAGCACATTCTCCAGATCTCTCACCAAATGAAAAGGTCTGGTCAATGGAGGACGAGCAACTGGCTCCTCACAATACGCCAGTCACTGCTCTTGATGAACTGTGGTATCGTGTTGAAGGTCCTTGGGCTGCTATACCTGTACACGCCATCCAAACTCTGTTTGACTCAATGCCGAGGTGCATGAAGGCCGTTATTACAGCCAGAGGTGGTTGTTCTTGTACTGATTTCTCAGGATCTAAGCACCCAAATTGCGTGAAAATGTAATCACATGTAAGTTCTAGCATAATATATTTGTCCAATGAATACCTGTTAATCATCTGCTTTTCTTCTTGGTGTAGCAATTTTAATGGCCAGTAGTGTACACTGACCGGTCATTGTTCGAAGTCAGTGAGCATTGTTGACCTACTCATTCTGCTGTTATTGCCTCCCTACTCGCAGCGCAAACTCTCCGCCTACTTTTTATTTCAGGGTACGAAATCTAGTAACCAATTCCGCATTTCATAGGGATGTACAGATATTAATAATCAGAAAATGTGAATACCTGGAATATTCCTCAAAAGCAACGATAAAAATAAGTCCAGTAATCACGGGTCGGGAAATGCTTACTCTCCGAGACAAACAGATGTTGATAAGAAGGGCTGCGCGGCGCTATGACGCGGGTATTAGCACAGTCGTTGCATTGGCGCTCCGTCAGATATGTCGGTAGGATATAGCGATGCCTTCCTGACAGTACTCTACCTACTATTAGGTAGTCTGCAGTCAGTTGTGCGTTTCGAGTCGTGTTACAGGCTACGTTAGTTTCCGTCGTGTTTGTGTGCCTTTTCGTATAGTACTGTCAACCTTGTGTACGTATCATGGTGTTTTATCCTCTTCCAAACACGGATTGACTTATGTCTTTACTGTTATTGCGCTGTTTGTACGTACAAATGGTGTAGGAAAATTACCTATTCTTTCTTCTAGCACTTCTCAGCAATGGAAGCCTACTACTCGACAAGTGAAATGGCGGATGCAATATTCTGCTGTGGTTTAGCAAATGGACGTAGCCTGCGAGCCCCTGTCCTCTGCGCTGGAAAATATCCACAGCGAAGAGTGCCCTCTGATAAGATGTTCGCCATAATTTTTCAGCGTCCGAGGGGCACAGGTACCCTTGCATCTCGGAAGACTGACACCGGAAGGCCCTGCAGAGACCGCACGCCTGACATGGAGGAGCGTGTGTGGACGAAACCCCTGGGACCAGTGTGCGACGATTAGCAGCAGCACAAGGCGTGTCTCACTCTCTTATCTGGGAAGGGGGGATGGTGGCGGGGGGGGGAGGGGGGCGGGGGGTCTTCATGTACACATACCATCAGCAGGGCGTTCTGGCACTAAGCCTACAGGTTCATTATGGCAGACGGCTGTTCTGTCAATGGCTGTTGCAGAAGTGTGCCGCAGATCCACTGTTCAAATCCAAGATTTTATTTACCGATGAGACAGTACTCACAAGATACGTTGCTGTGAATTTCCACAACCAGCATGTACGGGCAGATGTAAACCCCAAGCAATTCAGGAAAAAGGGCATCAACACCGATTCTCAATCGACTTATGGGCAGGCGTACTTGGCGATATATTAATAGGACCATACCTGCTACCACAAACGATAGCCGGGATACATTGTCCGGACTTTCTTATTAAGGTATTACATACCTTGCTGGAGGCTGTGCGATTGCAGTAACGAATACACATGTGGTTCACGCATGATGGCGCACTAGCACACTTTCGTCACAATGTGCGCGAACATCTCACGGAGGCATTTCAGGACCGCTGCATTGCTCGGGGAGGGGGTACAATTTTGCCTGTTCGTTCCTCAGACGTCAAACCCCTAGACGTTTGATTATGGGGCCACTTGAAGGAATTGGCCTACGCCTTGACAATCAGCGATGTGCAGATCCTACAGGGTTGCGACTTCGATGCGTGTCAAAAAAAAAAAAAAAAAATGGATCTGAGCACTATGCGACTTAACTTCTGAGGTCATCAGTCGCCTAGAACCTAGAACTAATTAAACCTAACTAACCTAAGGACATCACACGCATCCATGCCCCAGGCAGGATTCGAACCTGCGACCGTAGCGGTCGCGCAGTTGATGCGTGTCAGCAGGTCAACAAGGGGTTCGTCATTCCTTACACCGTAGGACAGGGGGTGCAATTTCATGAATCAACGTCATGTCGAACAACTCCTGCAAACACGTTTTTATCGCAAAGTGCTTCAAATGGCTCTAAGCACTATGGGACATAACATCTGAGGTCATCAGTCAAAAAATGGTTCAAATAGCTCTGAGCACTATGGGACTTAACTTCTGAGGTCATCAGTCCCCTAGAACTTAGAACTACTTAAACCTAACTAACCTAAGGACATCACACACATTAATACCCAGGGCAGGATTCGAACCTGCGACCGTAGCGGTCACGCGGTTCTAGACTGTAGCGCCTAGAACCGCGCGGCCACCCCGGCCGGCGGTCATCAGTCCCCTAGACATAGGCCTACTTAAACCTAACTAACCTAAAGACAGCACACACACATCCATGCCCGAGGCAGGATGCGAACGTGCGACCTAGCTGCAGCGCGGTTCCGGACTGAAGCGCCTAGAACCGCTCGGCCACAGCGGCCGTCGATTTTATTGCAGAAAGTTTGCATTTCCGGACCCATGTCTATTGGACTTATTTCTATGAGTACTACCATCTCTCAAAATATTCGACACTTTTTTTTAACGCCCTGTATAAATACACCTTATTTGTATATACAATAGGCAGCACTTTTTTGTGTGAAGGTCTTGAAATGTCAGTTACAGTCAGAGACATAATAATCGCAAGTAAAAGTTACAAGCAAATCCGCCAGTATCTACAGAGAAATACAACAGGTAACTGTGTTTATTTGCACTACAGTAAAGTCTCCACAACAGTTCAGCTGCTCGCACATCGGAACATCACGCAAAAGACGCCACAGTACACGAATAACGCGAGTCATATTGTGAATTATTTTAGGAACGCGTTGTGCCACAAATAAAGAAAGAAAAATCGCGAATGGAAGCAGCAAATGTTTTTTTTACAAAACCCAAAACCAGACGGCTATAATATCACCCAACATGACGCTGCAAAGCACGGCGGCTGAGTTTCCAATAGGCGTCAAATATGGCGGTGCTGTGGCCAGTCTATGGTGTTTATAAGGGGTGATCCAAAATGTTGGGCGCGAACTGAAGGAGCTAAAAGGGAGCTCGAAATACAATAACTTTGGAATAGAACTATGGGACTTAACATCTGAGGTCAGCAGTCCCCTAGAACTTAGAACTGCTTAAACCTAACTAACCTAAGGACATCACCCACATCTATGCCAGAGGCAGGATTCGAACCTGCCACCGTAGCGGTCGCGCGGTTCCAGACTGTAGTGCCTAGAACCGCTCGGCCACATCGGCCGGCGGTGATCTAAAAGGTAGGGCACGAACTGGAGGAGCTAAAAGAGAGCTCAAAATACAACTTTGGAAGTAACGCTGCGTCAGTAAAAGCATTGGAATGTCAGGAACAAAAAAGGACTAAAAACGCTGTTACGTTGGTGCCATTTGTTACCTTATATATATATATAATATATATATATATATATATATATATATATTATATTTTTTGTTTTTAATTTGTCAGCATGATTTTTTCTTTTGTTAGAGCATGATTCTTTCTCTCAGGGATATTATCTTTTCTTATCACTTTTACTTACGTGCATAAGTAAGTATGAAACAGGTTCTTGAAGGGCCGTTGTTATTATTGTGCTAACTTTAGATTTTGAACGTGATGACTAAAATATAGTTGCCGCAAACTGAATTGAATGTAATTTTGTTAATTTCTGTTTATTGATTGCAAAGCAAGGCTCGAGAGAATTTCGATTGTTGCCGTGGAGCGGCCAAGATAAAACTGAACTCATGGCATCTGTATAATTAAAAAAATGAACTTTAACGTAAATTAATTATCTGTTGCAATCTATAAAGGTTCTTACGACGAAATTTCTGCATTTACAGTTACTGTAAAAATAAATTAATACTTCGGCGCGTAATGGCCAACCAGAGGCTGCATCAGAAGATGAGCTTCCCGCTGCGCAAATTACTGAAAAAATGCTTATTAAAAAGAATTAGCCGCTGCGACTATTTGAGGTGACAACTGTTACAAAGAAATTCATTTTGTGACAACAATAATTAGTTTATTTTAGCAGAATACCGAATAACTTACATAAAATATATGTAGCCGCTCAATGGCTGCCTTCCGTATCGCGAAACAAAACAGTGTGTACCACAACATACGTCCTTCCTCCTCGGCCATACAATCGCGTCTCTTTTCGATCCTTTTCTATTTTCATAGATATCTTTTAAATATAGATGTTACTCTTAAATTATCGCCGCATATCAGTTGTTTCAAGAACATTAACTGTATCTTTTATACTAATTATATTCACAAAATACGTTAACTACGGTTTACAACTGATAAAAATATCAATATTTATGTGACGGACCGTCACAACGCACAGGCATTCTAAGTCCATCAAAGATAATGATCTGTTTCGGTGTACATCCAACTGGTTATCAGTCAAGCACTATCCGTCTGTTATGCTGTGAAAGTCTTCTGTATCGGTTACTGTATAAGTATACTCCGTGCTCAAAAGTATCTAGACATTCCTGTAATGCCGAATTGACCTCTAGAAGTCACTCGTAGCGAAACAGTCAGCGCGGAAGATGGGGAGTATTGTGTTGCCAGTAGAGAAGCATTAACAGCAGAATGCAATATGATTTAATCCGCTTCACAGTACTGTCCTTGGCTAGCAATGCTCTTATCCTAACTTTGATTCCATGACTGAAAGTATTTCTGGAAGGCTGCCTTTGGAAGGATGTTCAGGTTCTCTGTCATGCCCCTCTCAATGTCAGGAATGGTGTCAAAACTTTCCCCTTATAGCGTGGTTTTAATTCGTGGGAGGAACCAGAAGTTCTAAATCCGGTGAGTAAGGTGGACGTGAACAGAGAGGAACACGTTTTCTGGGCAAAAACTTGCGAAACAAAAGCGAGGTGTGGCATCGTACGTTGTCGTGGTGAAGAAGGAATCCATTGGCCCATTTTTCTGATCTCTTTCTTCATACATCGTTTCGCAAACCTTGCCGTAGTCCTAGAAAAATTCGACATCTACTGATGTGCCTTTTAATGGCCAGCCATTTTAGGGCAGGGAGATTCACTGGTTTTCATTGGAAACACCGAATTTTTGGCTCAGGGTCATACCCACAGGACCAAGTTTCACGTGCAGTTACAATTTTGCAAAAAGTCTGGTTCTGAATGAAGATGATCCTTCAACTCCTTACAAAACTGACGCACGATTTTCATTCTGTTCATCAGTAAAATGTTTGGGAACAAATTTTGTACTCAGTCGTCTCATTTGCAAATTATTTATTAAAATGGTTTGCACGGACACGTACGAAATGCTAAGTTCTTCAGTAATCTCTCTAATAGTTATCAACCTGAGTAATTTTGCCACTTTTTTCATGTTTTCCTTGGTTTCGGAAGTTTATGGGCGCTCCGAACGTTTCTCGTCTTTTACCGAATCATTTCCGTTTTTAAATCGCTCGTACCACTTTTAAACAGTCTTCAGAGTTGCAGCATTAACGTCATACACTAATTTGAACACTTCATAATTCTCTTTGGAATTTTTTTGCAATTTGAAACAGAATTAATGTTTACCCGTTGTTCGAAGTCCATGATGCGCGACAGACTCGGTAAACACTTCACTTTAGCATCTTTGGACGCTAGCTAACAAGTCAGAACGTCTTCCAACTCGACGCTGCTTGTCTCCAATACTATCGGACGAATTACATAAAATAGTAATAGCGCCAGTATTTACTGCTATAAAGCTTATTCGCGGTTTTTTTCTTTTTTTTAATCACAGCTCATAAATACACAATCCTCTTTCCATTCGTTGGTTTTTGCCCTGAAAAAGTGTTTCTGTCTGTCCACATTCGCCTTACTTACCGCATTTAGCACCAACCAATTTCTGCTCTTCCCAGAATTTAAACTGTGCATGAAGGGAAACGTTTTGTGACCATTCCTGACACTGAAAAGGCCATGACAGAACAGCTGAACACCTTTCCAAAAGCAGCGTTCCAGAAATGCTTCCAGTACGTGTAACGTTGGAATAAGTGAACTGCTAGCCAAGGACAGAACTTTGAAGCGGATTAAATAATATTCCAGGTAAGATTATTACCTTGTTTGTATTACAGTTATCGACTGTATGTTTTGCTGAAAAAAAGTACACGCACACAAACACACACACACACACACACATACACACACACACACACACACACACACACACAGACAGATAAAGATAGAGAGAGAGAGAGAGAGAGAGAGAGAGAGAGAAGCACAAAGCTTATATCAACACACATACTGACAAACAAAAACAAAATCGAAAGCAAAATTTAGAATGTTGGCAACACCTGCAAAACCAACTACAGTGCAGATACAGGAAGTTGCAGTTACAGCGCTAGGTTTCGAAAAAAAGAGTGACCACAAGAAAAACTGAAGGCTTTCGACTACTTTAAGACCTTAGAAAACTGCTAGATTTACAAATGATGAATTAGACTCTGATCTGTAAGTACTTTTCCATTTTTTTATAAGAACTCAAAAAATGGTTCAAATGGCTCCGAGCACTATGGGACTTAGCATCTGTGGTCATCAGTCCCCTAGAACTTAGAACTACTTAAACCTAACTAACCTAAGGACATCACACACATCCATGCCCGAGGCAGGATTCGAACCTGCGACCGTAGCAGTCACACGGTTCCAGACTGAAGCGCCTAGAACCGCACGGCCACACCGGCCGGCTATTTTATAAGAACTGCCTTGTAAATAAAACCTAACAGTCCTGGGTGTAATAAATAAAGAAAAAAACTAATGTACATCTTGCAGCCGACCGGTGTGGCCGTGCGGTTAAAGGCGCTTCAGTCTGGAACCGCGTGACCGCTACGGTCGCAGGTTCGAATCCTGCCTCGGTCATGGATGTGTGTGAAGTCCTTAGGTTAGTTAGGTTTAAGTAGTTCTAAGTTCTAGGGGACTGATGACCACAGAAGTTAAGTCCCATAGTGCTCAGAGCCATTTGAATCATTTTTTACATCTTGCAAAAGGCGTTTTTCTTATAACTAGGTACTGCAGTTTGGTAAATTTAATTCTTACGATTTTGCATAAATTGGATTATGCTAACTTCTACAAAAATGATTCTCCAAATACTGACAACAAATAATTTTATATTTATTTTTCACAGCATTTCGTTCTGATCCTACCAAATCTTCCTTACCATGGACCGTTTGCTTCTTATTCACTAAATTAGGGTAGCAAGAATAACACAAACTGCCACTTTTCATAAGATATGGAAGAAGAGGATGAATACTATAAGGATTTGGATGCCATAACTGCATATTATGTCGTACAATTATTTATTTATTATTATTACTCAATGATAGTTACTGTTGCATTCAGACTGTTTTTCAGGCTGATGGCTAAATAAATATTTTCATCCAGAATTTCGTTCCTCAGTTCTGTCAGTTGATAGAGCTTCGCAAGTATTTTTGTGTCATCAGTCTTCCGGTTGGTTTGGTGCGGTACACCACGAATTCCTCTCCTGTGCCAACATCTCGGCGGGGTAGCGCTTGCAACCTGTCCTCAATTACTTTCTCGTATACTCCAGTCTGTGTCTTCCTCTACAGCTTTTACCCCGTCGGTTCTCTCTAGTACTATGGAAATTATTCTCTGATGTGTTAATAGATGTCCTACCAACCCGTACTTTCTTCATGTCAGTGTTTTCCATAAACTCCTTTCCTCGTTGATTCTACGAGAAACCTCCTCATTCCTTACCTCATCAGTCCCACAGATTTTCAGCATTCTTCTGTAGCACCTCATCTCAAATGCTTCGATTGTCTTCTTTTCCGGTTTTCCCACAATCCATGTTTCACTATCACACAATGCTGTGCACAAAACGTACATTCTCAGAAATTTGCTAGCCGCTGTGGCCGAGCGGTTCCAGGCGCTTCAATCCGGAACCGGGCGACTGCTACGGTCACAGGTTGGAATCCTGCCTCGGGCATGGATGTGTGTGATGTCTTTGGGTTAGTTAGGTTTAAGTAGTTGTAAGTTCTAGGGGACTGATGACCTCATATGTTAAGTCCCATAGTGCTCGGAGCCATTTGAACCATTTTCTCAGAAATTTCTTCCTAAAATTAAGGCATGTGTTTGATAGTAGTAGACTTATCTTGGCCAGTGCTAGTCTGCTGTTTATGCCCTCCTTGCACCGTCCGTCATCGGTTATTTTGCTGCCTAGGTAGCAGAATTCCTTAATTTCATCCACTTTGGGATCACCAATTCCGATGTTAAGTTTCTCGCTGTTCTCATTTCTGCTTCTTCTCATTACTTTCGTCATTATTCGATTTACTCTCAGTCCACACTTTGTATTCATTAGGATGTTTATTCCACTCAGCAGATCCTGTAGTACTTCTTCACTTTCACTGAGGTCACCAATACATCCTCGAATCTTATCATTAATATCCTTTCACCTTATATTTTAATTGCACCCTTGAACTTTTCTTTTTTGCCGTCATTGCTTCTTCGATGTGTAGACAGAACAGCAGGAGTGAAAGAGTACGTCCCTGTCTACACTCTAACACTTAGTTCTCGAAGTCTTCCGCACTTATTGTTCCCTCTTAGCTCTTGTACATCTTGTATATTACCCGTCTTTCCCTATAGCTTACCCCTATTTTTCTAAGGATTTCGAACGTCTTGCAACATTTGACACTGTCGAACTCTTTTTCCAGGTAGACAAAGCCTATGAACGTATCTTCATTTTTCTTTAGTCTTGCTTCCATTATCAACCTCAACGTAAGAACTGCCTCTCTGGTGCCTTCACCTTTCTTGAAGCCCAACTGATCGTCATGAAAAGGTATCTTAATGATTACTGTATCTGCTGTGGTTTAACATCAATAATATTGTCTGTTCTGTTCATTATTCAAACAAGAATACTAATAGCGAATTTTAAAAAAGAAAAGAAACAGTGTGGTTCAATTCCTTATATTAGTTTTCCTGAAGTTACCTGTAAGGTTTTGTTTCTGGTTTCTCGATCTCACCAATGGAAATGAAAGTAATGTTTATATCGTACTAACGATATACGCAATGTGAAACAAACTTTAGGGAGGGTTGCTCATCTGTAGGGAAACAGCTCCACCAGCCAGCCAGAAACCTGAGCAGAGAAAACACTTCCGTTCACTATATAACTTATAATTCCAAGTTCCCGTGGTATCCCGGCACTCAGTTCCTTTGAAAACATGTAAAATCTTAAGGACCATCGCTGAGCTCTTTCACAGAACCTTTCGTGCTGAGATTCCGGCATGATTACTTATCACCTGTCACCCTGAAGTCAAGTCAGGCATTCTCTTTAACGCAGTAATAAAGACGCAGTTTATGGAAGGTTAACTTTGTACAATTCGTCTCTTTTTTTTCTTGATGCCTTCTGCAGCATTTTTATCTACCCTCTAGGAAACTGAATATCACGCCAAACATTCCCACGGGCGGTTCGATTGCTATAGTCAGAATTCCACTTCCTTACCAACAACCTTTACGCAAGTAGCACGTTCTCTAAGTACCCGTGTTCGGAATGAACACACAATTTTTTTTAAAAAAAACGAATAATTTGTTTGACATAATAGTCTCCATCCAGAGATGTACAATGTTTGCAAGGTCCACGCCATTTTTTTAATCTCTGTAAAGAATAGACTCTGTGAAGTTCTCCAGAGTGCACCACCATCCGGACGATGACGTCAGCATTGAAGACAGTGCTTTGTAACTAGCCATATCTTCAGTTTTCGCAACAAGAAGAAATGCCAGGGAGACAGGTAGAGTCCGTCCCGGCGTATAAAATGTCCCAACAATTTGCAGGAATTCGGCCGGATAACGTCTTCAGTGACTGGACGACTGCCGATAATTAGTTACGGTCGTGAGCCCTTTCTCACCTTTCATTGATAATCTGTTTCTGGAAGTTTTCGAGGAACGCGTTCTGAAGTCGGCGGCATTGAAAACTGTGTGCTTACTTACGTATGTAGACGATACTTTTCTTGTTTGGCCTTACGAAAATGAGTTCTTGAACGGCTTCTTAGAAAATCTGTACTGGGGCCACTCGAATATTCGCTTCACTGGAAAATGGAAAAGGATGGCCACCTTCTCTTCCTTTATGTGCTGGTCAGTTGGAAGGTTGATGGTGCGTCACGACATGCCGTTTGTAGGCAGCCGACTCACACTTTGTACCTTGGGTCCCATGGCCCACATCTTAGACCCCGAAAATTTCTCAGCTGATTTGGCCCACTTCGAAGCCACCTTTCTTCAGAATGCTTGCAGCGAACAATCGATCACACGCACACTGCTCTGCAGACAACTCTAAACCGGCAAACGAATATAATAAAGGTGTGGCGCATAAACCTAAGATTTTTGGCCTTACGCGCATGTGCTACACTGACGAGGTAAAGAATGAGGAGGTTTTGCGCAGAATCAACGAGGAAAGGAGTTAATGGAAAACGCTGACAAGAAGAAGGGACAGGTTCGCAGGACATTGTTAAGACACCAGGGAGTGAGCTCCCTGGTAGAAGAGCGCACAATCTTGGTTTGCGTATGGCGGGTGTCTCCCGTATAGCCCGTGCAATTGTGGCATTCCGTACACTGATGAGTCAGCACTGTCCAAGAGGCCCCTCCGTTATTTACGACAGTTGCTCTTACTAATCACATCCACGTAACTGTTATGCTGATATACTTAACAATTTATCGATTTCTGCTGTACCTTATGGCGCTGTTTTTCGCGTCAACAGAATGTGTGTGTAAAGCGTAAGTGAAATAAAGGAGAACGATTTTTTTTTTAAATCCTGACGATGTCTGAATGACAATCGAATTTAGAAATGCAATTGGAGAACTATTGGCGTTTTCTGCACTAGTTTCAAAGCAGTTCATGCTGCTCTTTTCAGAAATCTGGAGCATCCGATGTAATACGACGAGGTAGTCTAATAGAACACCGTGAAGAACAATCAACAGCCTATAATCTCTGTGTAATATTTTCATGTTTTTTTCTCTAAAACAACTGGTACGTCTAGCTCTCTCCTTGTACCACTTACTTCTTGGTGTCTCTTCTATCGGCACAGAAAGCAGAAGGTGATGTTATTGTAGAACTTAGATTAATTGTATATGATTCATAGCTGTATTACTTTTGTTTAATGTTAATAATATTTCCTGTTCTAATATTTTTTAAATATTCTACACCCTTATAACCATGAGAGCCTGATGAAGTTGGCCGTTACAAATAAGGCGATGCTATTGATCGGCCCCCATAGTGCTTCCTTAAATGCATACTGCATTATCAATAAAAGAACCAGTGTTTTATCAAAATTATTTTCACAAATTCTGATCCCTCTAAAAGAAGTATTGCTGTAGAAGACAAATGCTGGCGTTGAAATAATCTTTTGTTTTCACGCTCACGCTTCGCTCTGTTGGTAACGGACCAACAATGACTGATTACGCCGATTTTACCGCCACTTCCGTCATTAAGATAATTCCGCTTTCTCTTCATGTTAAGCACATAAAACAATATTTAATTATTCACCAAAGAGAAGGAGGAATTATAGCAGGCTCAGAATCGGAATGTACATTCTTTTGCATTCTACTGATAGTTTGTTGTTAGGTAAGAAGTGTATTACACTGAAGCGCCGAAGAACCTGGTATAGCCATGCGTATTCAAATACAAAGATATGTAAACAGGCAGAATACGACGCTGCTGTCGGCAAAGTCTATATAAGACAACAAGTGTCTGGCGCAGTTGTTAGATTAGTTACTGCTGCTACAATGGCAGGTTCTTAAGATTTAAGTGAGTTTGAACGTGGTGTTACAGTCGGCGCATGAGCGATGGGATACAGCATCTCCGAGGTAGCTATGAAGTGGGGATTTTCCCGTACGACCGTAGTGTACCGCGAATATCAGTAATCCGGTAAAACACCAAATCTCCGACATCGCTGAGTCCGGAAAAACATACTGCAAGAACGGAACCAATGACGACGAAGAGAATCGTTCAACGTGGCGGAAGTGCAGTCCTTCCGCAAATTGCTGCAGATTTCAATGTCTGGCCGTCAACAAGTGTCAGCGTGCGAACCATTCATCGAAACAACATCGATATGGGCTCTCGGAGCCGAAGGCCCACTCGTGTACCCTTGATGAACGTGCGACAGAAAAGCTCTACGTCTCGCCTGGGCCCGTCAACACCGACATTGGACTGTTGACGATTGGAAACATGTTGCTTGTTCGGCCGAGTCTACTTTCAAACGGTATCGAGCGGATCGACGTGTACGAGTATGGAGACAACCTTACGAATCCGTGGATATGGCATAGCAGCAGGGACTGTTCAAGCTGGTGGAGGCTCTGTAATGGTGTGGGGCGTGTGCAGTTAGAGTGATGTGGGACCCCTGATACGTGTAGATACGTCTTTGACAGGTGACGCATACTTATGTATCCTGTCTGATCACCTGCATTCATTCATATGGTACTGCAGTTCCTGCGTTATTCTCAGTACTACGCAAAGTTCCTTTGGACATACATACATGAGCAAACGAACTGGCACTGCGGCAACTACAGCTGCTATGAAATGAATTAATTGAATTCGCAATTGAGAGTAAGGACAACCATCAGCTGCAGAATGGAATGACGACAATGAAAATCTGTGCCAGACCGGGACTCGAAACCAGATTCCCCACTTATCGCGAGCGGTCGCGAGACCCAAACAGACGCATAGTTAGCGACATAGGGAAGTTTGGGTGTGGCCGTGAGTCGTGCACGGATAACCAAATGGTCAGGCGATAAATGGGAATTCCGGGTTCGAGACCCGGTCCGACACAGATTTTCATTGTCATTACATTCTACAGTTGATGGTTGTCCTTATTCGCAATTGCGAATTCATTTAATGTGCATCCATTCTCGTCCATTGTGCATTCCGACGGACTTGGGCAATTCCAGCGGGAAAATGCGACACCACCACACGTCCGGAATTGCTGCAGAGTGGCTTTAGGAACACTCTTCTGAGTTTAAACACTTCCTCTGGGCGCCAAAATCTCCAGACATGAACATTATTGAACATATCTGGTCTGTCTTGCAACGTGCTGCTCAGAAGAGATCTCCACCCCCTCGTACTCTTACGGGTTTATGGACAGTGCTGCAGGATTCATGGTGTCCATTCCTTCCAGCAGTACTAGGGACGTTAGTCGAGTCCGTGCCAGGTCGTGTTGCGGCACTCCAGGGAGCTCGCGGGAGCCCTACACGATTTTAGAAAGGTTTCTTTGGCTTTTCAGTGTATAAGATGTTTGGCGGGTACGCTTTGACTGCCGAAGTTGAACATGCATTGTAAGCAGAGATCTCTGATGATTGTCCTTCGCGATGTGTTTGCGGCCGCAAGCGGTGCACCATCTCGAGAGCACATTCTCTCTGTATGCTAGCCAATAAAATGCCATCGTAAATTGTAATAATTAAAGAACATCAGCTTCTACTCGTGCTCGACTTCTTCTTTTGCGCTTCAATTATTAGTTCTTTACAAGTCACAGTGGCCAAAGGAATGAGAAAAAGTGATTGGTAAAAACCAATACTGGTATTTTACACTCCTGGAAATGGAAAAAAGAACACATTGACACCGGTGTGTCAGACCCACCATACTTGCTCCGGACACTGCGGGAGGGCTGTACAAGCAATGATCACACGCACGGCACAGCGGACACACCAGGAACAACCGCGGTGTTGGCCGTCGAATGGCGCTAGCTGCGCAGCATTTGTGCACCGCCGCCGTCAGTGTCAGCCAGTTTGCCGTGGCATACGGAGCTCCATCGCAGTCTTTAACACTGGTAGCATGCTGCGACAGCGTGAACGTGAACCGCATGTGCAGTTGACGGACTTTGAGCGAGGGCGTATAGTGGGCATGCGGGAGGCCGAGTGGACGTACCGCCGAATTGCTCAACACGTGGGGCGTGAGGTCTCCACAGTACATCGATGTTGTCGCCAGTGGTCGGCGGAAGGTGCACGTGCCCGTCGACCTGGGACCGGACCGCAGCGACGCACGGATGCACGCCAAGACTGTAGGATCCTACGCAGTGCCGTAGGGGACCGCACCACCACTTCCCAGCAAATTAGGGACACTGTTGCTCCTGGGGTATCGACGAGGACCATTCGCAACCGTCTCCATGAAGCTGGGCTACGGTCCCGCACACCGTTAGGCCGTCTTCCGCTCACGCCCCAACATCGTGCAGCCCGCCTCCAGTGGTGTCGCGACAGACGTGAATGGAGGGACGAATGGAGACGTGTCGTCTTCAGCGATGAGAGTCGCTTCTGCCTTGGTGCCAATGATGGTCGTATGCGTGTTTGGCGCCGTGCAGGTGAGCGCCACAATCAGGACTGCATACGACCGAGGAACACAGGGCCAACACCCGGCATCATGGTGTGGGGAGCGATCTCCTACACTGGCCGTACACCACTGGTGATCGTCGAGGGGACACTGAATAGTGCACGGTACATCCAAACCGTCATCGAACCCATCGTTCTACCATTCCTAGACCGGCAAGGGAACTTGCTGTTCCAACAGGACAATGCACGTCCGCATGTATCCCGTGCCACCCAACGTGCTCTAGAAGGTGTAAGTCAACTACCCTGGCCAGCAAGATCTCCGGATCTGTCCCCCATTGAGCATGTTTGGGACTGGATGAAGCGTCGTCTCACGCGGTCTGCACGTCCAGCACGAACGCTGGTCCAACTGAGGCGCCAGGTGGAAACGGCATGGCAAGCCGTTCCACAGGACTACATCCAGCATCTCTACGATCGTCTCCATGGCAGAATAGCAGCCTGCATTGTTGCGAAAGGTGGATATACACTGTACTAGTGCCGACATTGTGCATGCTCTGTTGCCTGTGTCTATGTGCCTGTGGTTCTGTCAGTGTGATCATGTGATGTATGTGACCCCAGGAATGTGTCAATAAAGTTTCCTCTTCCTGGGACAATGAATTCACGGTGTTCTTATTTCAATTTCCAGGAGTGTAGCTCTAAACAGCCGATATTTTTCAGTATTTGCTTAGTCTCGATAATAACAGGAACTTTTTTTTTAGTAATAACCAGTAAAAAACCCAAATGTCAGTTAGACATAGGAGCCGCGCTAAAATGTTTGGTTCTTAAATAAACCTTTTTTTTTAAAAAAAAAGTGTAATTTTTTATTCGTAAAAGTCTGTTGCTTTGAATTATTGCGTTATTATAGAAAATGGGACAAAGGTTCAGTGCTGTTTTAATAAATATGGCGACAGAAACGAGTAACAAACCCATATCATAAGAAGTGGTACAGCATGCCTAAGACAATAATGTATCTGTTACCGTGTGGCGTGGCCTATTGGATGGCACACGTGTACAAGCAATGGACGAGACTCGCCACATGTGGTCTATACGGTAGTTTCCTGCTGTTGTAGCCGGACATTACTTGTCTTACACAATGGCACCATCCCTAGTCTGCAAGTATTTTACGGAGTGCAGTGAGTACAATGCATCATTTGTTTTAAAAGAACGGGAGCATCCGTAACTACTTTGCGACATCACACAAGGAGAAAACTTAAAACTTAACAATTAACTCGCAGTTTTCAATAAAAAGAGAAAATAACCGATCTCTCGTCTATATCTACATAACATGTCTTTACCTGGTTGTAGCTTTTGAAAACGGACAAATTAACATGAAAATCTCAGTTTTCACCCTTTAGCACTTACTCGTAACACCCAAATAGTGCTATGATCCTCAAATACAACATGATTTCTATTTAGAGTTTCAATAAATTAGAATCAGTACAAGAACACTGGTGACATTTAGTAGCATTCAGCCACTTATCATTTCCGAGAAAATGAGCGAACGGTGGACGGGCTGTTTTCTTTTCTTCGCGTATTTGATGTAATATTTTGGCGCTATTTATCTTTAAACTGAGAGAGTCAACATTTTTCAATCTTTGTTCGATTTCTACATTTATTACAGGAAGTAATAGGACTAAAAAACAGGAAACCAGTTATTTCAGAAACCGGTTATTTGGAGCGGTTCAACACTCATTTTAAACTAGCATTGAAAAAAAAAAAGAGATATAGCCGAAAACCGATTGTTTCAGCGATAACCGCCAACCCTAGGATGTCCACTCTACCTTGTCCTTCTCAGACTTCTTCAGCATTTTTTGTTTTGTTTTTGAGTCATCAGTCTGACTGTTTAATGCGGCCCGCCATGAATTCCTCTCCGGCGTCAATCTCTTCATCTCAGAGTAGCACTTGCAGCGTAAGTCCTCAATTATTTGCTGGATGTATTCCAAGCTCTGTCTTCCTCTACAGTTTTTGCCCTATACAGCCCCCTCTAGTGCCATGGAAGTCACTCCCTCATGTCTTAACATGTGTCCTATCATCTTTTCACTTCTCCTTGTCAGTGTTTTTCACATATTCCTTTCCTCTCCAATTCTGCGCAGAACGTCCTCATTTCTTACCTTATCAGTCCTCTGTAGCACCACATCTAAAATGCTTCGATTCTCTTCTGTTCCGGATTTCCCACAGTCCGTGTTTCTCTATCATACATTGCTGTGCTCCAAACGAACATTCTCAGAAATTTCTCCCTCAAATTAAGGCCAATGTTTGATACTAGTAGACTTCTCTAGGCCAGGAATGCCCTTTTTGCCAGTGCTAGTCTGCTTTTGATGTTCTCCTTGCTCCGTCTGTCATTGGTTATTTTACTGCCTAGGTAGCAGAATTCCTTAACTTCAGCTACTTCGTGGCCATCAAACCTGATGCTACGTTTCTCGCTGTTCTCATTTCTGCCACTTCTCATTACTTTCGTCTTTCTTCGATTTACTCTCAATCCATATTCTGTGCTCATTAGACTGTCCATTCCATTCAGCAGATCATGTAATTCTTCACTTTCACTCAGGATAGCAATGTCATCAGCGAACCTTATCATTGGTACCCTTTCACCTTGAATTTTAATTCCACTCTTGAACTTTTCTTTTATTTCCATCATTGCTTCTTTGTACAGATTGAACAGTAAAGGCGAAAGTCTACCTTTTTCATCCGAACATTTCGTCCTTGGTCGTCTATTCTTATTATTCCCTTTTGGTTCTTGTACAGACTGTATATTACCTATCTCTCCCTGTAGCTTACCTATATTTTTTTCAGAATTTCGAACACCTTGCACCATTTTACACTGTCGAACGCTTTTTCTATGTCGACAAATCCTATGAACGTCTCTTGATTTTGCTTTAGTCTTGCTTCCATTATCAACTGCAACATCAGAACTGCCTCTGAGGTGCCTTTAGCTTTCCTAAAGCCAAACTGATCGTCATCTAACACATCCTCAATTTTCTTTTCTATTCTTCCGTATATTATTCTTGTCAGGAACTTGGAGGCATGAGGTGTTACGCTGATTGTGCGACAATTATGGCACTTGTCAGCTCTTCGGCCTACCGGATTATAATTTCTATTTAACTTCGTCTGCCATTACTTATTCTGTTGAGATGTTCACTTCATATTCTTCTATCGCCTTCGATTTTGCTTCTTTCGCTTAATAGTGCTTTTGCTTGAACTGTCTAGTGTGGTACAGTCTTTCACAGTTAAAGGAATCTCATTTCCGTTGCCTGAATCTTAAAATTGTCGTTTATAAATGTCTCAAGACTCTCTTCTCTAGAGTAATATGGGCGCGACCATTACTATATGAAACTTCATTTGTGTTATTTTTGAGTTTTATTTCAAAGCTCCTGTTTATTGTTCATCGTTTATTTCCAGACTATGATACTCTTTTGCCCATGTTTTTACCGTACTTGCGTCGGATATCCCATCCCAGATAATTATGAGCGTCGACCCTTTTTACTTCTGTATTGTTCACAGTTTTTGTTCTTTCGGAGGTCCGGTCCCATAAAAGTCATTGTTTTTGTTTTCTTTGTGATTATAGTAATACTGTGGTATTCGGCTATTTTGCTTAGAAGGTAAATTCCTTTTTGTAGCCCATTCTATATCTCTGTTAAAATTGTGGCGCCATATGCATATATAACACAATCCACAGTAGTCTCTTTGCCTTTATGGAACTAGGATTCTTATTCAAGCAGTAAATCTTGTATATAGAGAGTGTCCCTTCCAAACTTCAAATGGCTCTGAGCAGTATGGCACTTAACATCTTAGCTCATCAGTCCCCTAGAACGTAGAGCTACTTAAACCTAACTAACCTAAGGACAGCACACACATCCATGCCCGAGCCAGGATTCGAACCCACGACTGTAGCGGTGGCGCGGTTCCAGATTGAAGCGCCTCGAACCGCTCGGCCACACGGGCCGGCTCTTTCAAACTTCGCACATTTCAAAGACTCAGGAAAAAATACTGCACTACACATGATAACGAAATTGAAATATATGCTAGAGCTTCTCAAATAACTTATTTAATAATAATCTGCACACCTCTACACTTGAACCATTTGCAGCACGAAGAATATCGAGTCTGTATTCAATTTCTCGCCATGTTCTTCGTAACATGTCCTCTGTCACTATTGCAATCGCATCAATGATACGATGTCTTAACATAGGAATGTCATCCACTTTGGTAGGATACACACAGTCCTCGACGAATCCCATAAGAAGAAACCCAACGGGGTAATTTCGGGGAAACGTGGTGGCCACACTGTGAGACCTCCGTGTCCAGTCCAGTGATTGGGACATTTCATATCCAGGAACTTGTGAACAGCTGTTAACCAATGCGGCGGAGCCGCATCTTCTTGAGAGATGATGTTCGGTTGCAGGTCTTATAAATGAGGATTTACGAAATTCTCTAACATGTAAAGATACACTGACCCATTGACGGTGTTTTCTGAAATAAGAAAAAGAACGGTCCAACAATCCTGTCGTTATTCAGCTCACATCAGGCCTTCAGTTTAGGGCTATCAGAAACATGGTCGATGATAGTGTGCGGATGTTGCGAGCCGCAAATCCGAACATTAACCGTTCCTGTACATAAAAGGTTGCGTCATCTGAAAATATAGATCTTTCCCGGAAGCTGGCATTCATTGAGTGCAATGTAGCATATCTGTAGCATGTTTCTGACGGCACTGTTTGTCGTTTGGCATCAGATGTTGCTGAATTTGTACTTAAAAAGCATACAACCGGGACGCTGGTGTACTACACCAGGGGAAACAAAAATTACTTTGCCCTCACCCCCCCCCCCTACTCCGTATTCTTCTTTCCTTCCTTAGCAACTGGTAAAAAACGGCCCACAGAATTTCTTCACTTCTTTCTAATTACTGCAACTGTCAGTTATCAGTTACAATAGTAACAATAATTACCATTATTCGAGCAGATGAGAGTTAAGTTTTTTCAAAATTATCATACATTCATATTACTCAAAGGCACTGTAAGTTAACTACTACAATTAGTTTACAAATAACCACGGCTAAATGTGCACTTGTTGAAACTGAACGAATATGTGTATTTCACTACATCCGTATTTCTTAAAAAATAAGTTCACAAATTAGTTACCTAGTTAAAGCTATACTGTTTCCATGTACATCGCTTTTAATTCATTTTTCATTATCTGAATGATCACCACGAACAAATGACGATGGAACAGTAGACGACATTTAAAGGCCAATAATTTAAAAACCTTTACATCGAAACTGTTCATACAAATAGGAAATAAACGAGAATAAAAATGCACACGGTTCAAAATTCAGAAATTTGGTTGATATTTGGTGCGATGTGTTTGAATTTGCGAAGAAAGCAGATCCAGTCTTGGTTGTATTTTTTAACAGCAATTCGCAGATCCCATTTCAGGTGCCGTCGAGCCTGATTTTTCGTCTTGCCACTTCGGAAAATGTTGACTCACACAAGTAAGTTGGTGGCACGGTAATAACACATTCTCCGCCCTCCTTGCCAAGCTGGGATATCGATTTCATGTTTGCACCCAAAAATTTTCAAGACATTTAGATTTAAATTCGTTTGGAAATGCTCTATCACTTGAGAGTTTCCGGCCGGAGTGGTCAAGCGGTTCTAGGCGGTACAGTCTGGAACTGCGCGACCGCTACGGTCGCAGGTTTGAATCCTGCCTCGGGAATGGATGTGTGTGATGTCCTTAGGTTAGTTAGTTTTAAGTAGTTCTAAGTTCTAGGGGACTGATGACCTCAGAAGTTAAGTTCCATAGTGCTCAGGGCCATTTGAACCATTTGAACTTGAGAGTTCTATCAACTCGTCCTGTTCTCCTGTTGGCAAATGGTCTGCTATAATCTTATCGAACGGACAGTGGACCTAATCACACTCAGTTTGGATGTCTGGAAATTCATCCTCGAACTCATTTTCCTTCACGAAACCATGCAAACAAGAAAACACCTCGCAGTTACCCTTCTCCATACTGGTTCTTCAAAGTCCATGTTTTCTTTTAAATGCAAGTACCTTCTCACTTAGGAATATTACATTACTGTTTCGGCCTTGAAGTGATACGATAAGCTCATTCAGCTTCTCAAAAACGTTGTCCAAGTACCACAGAAGCTATATTTCATCCATAAACAGAGCCGCGTGTGTAGGACTTCGGTTTCATAGGAAAAGACGAAGTTCATGCTTCAGCTGCACAATGCGACGAAGAAACTTACCTTGACGCTAACCATGTGCAAATAGAAGCGAATTGTGGGTAGAACAAATCTCCTCACAAAGAATGGAAAATTGCCTACTGTTTTAAGCTTGAGCTTTCACAAAATTTACAACACTGACTGCATCGTTCAGCACTTTATTCGCTTCCAGTTACACTAGAACCTAGTATAGAAGCCAATGCCACCCTGTGTATCATGCAATATGTGAAGGAAGAACAGCACATACTCTTCCCCATTTAGTTCCAGTAAACTCTGCCACCTCATCGGTACATACACCAACACAGTTTATCCATGACAGGATGTTATCAGCAAGAAATGGGTTTACAAGAAAGAAAAGATCTTCGCTTCGCCCTTAGTCCTCCCTTCCAGAGATTTGCAAACGCGACAATCCTCGTGTGTTTCATTCTCATAACAGTAACATTAAAAACGTGAAGCTGAAAAGATTTCCGACATAAATACTTCCAACAAGCTCCAGGCCGAAATTTGGGTTGTCATGAAGAAGTGGTAGCAATTGGTTTCTCATCACCTGAGTGTGGTGTCGACTTCAGACTGTCGCCAAACCATTCTCCAGGCATGATTTCACACGTTTTGATGGCTACGGGAAGAATTAATTTCTCACCAAAGTAGGATAAATCTACTGTTGCTCTTATTGCTGCCTTAGGAAGTGATATCTGTTCTTTGAAGAAAATTACATTTCCTTTTAGCTGTTGCGTATGACGCGTAGAAAATTCGATTGGTTTACTTACATGGTCTGGATGTTTTGTCTCCAGGTGTCCCTTTAGTTCTATAGGCTATCGTTGGCCAAAACCTCCAAACAATGAACATATTACTGTCGTTCCTCGTTACTCAAAAGCATGCTTATAAACCCGAATTCAGACAATCGACTCGATATTTACGCCCTTCAGTTTGGCGTTCAGAACTAACGTTGCTGAACCGAGGGTGACGTGAAAGAAGATTCTATTTTGATTACATTTTGAATGTGTTTCCTTATTAGAACTGTATACTTTCGAAGGAGAAGAGACGCTAGGTGAAACGCTTCCGTGTAACCTCTTGCTTCAACTTCGAATCGGCCACTTATCCGTTGGGAATGGCAGTATTTGTATCACTTTCTTTCAAAGCTGGTTAACTAATACCGTTGAACAAGCACTAGAATTCAACTTCTAGGTAACTCACTACCCGTGAACTCACTCTGGAAACCTGGCAGAAATCAAGTGAATCACAGGGGCTGTGATTTACAATCTATTCTTATAGTCAGTTTTGCAAAGATGAGGCGGTCACATTGCGTTGCCAAACAGTTTATTGTTATTAGTGGTTGTTAAACGTTTGGTAAATAGCTAGTCCTCCGAGTGATCGGTAACGGGGGCTGTGCGATGAAATATTACTCAAGACTTTTGTCAGTGTTCTCGCTGACAGGATCTGCTGGTCAGTTCTTATGAAATACGACAGCAAGTGCACGATGGAGGAGTCTCGTTGGTTCGTGGAAATGAGAATCTGACGCTAGTAATATTTGTTCACTGGAAGTCTTTTCTTACGTAAGACGAAATATGAATGTGTGTGTGTGTGAATTCCTAAGGGACCAAACTGCTGAGGTCATCAGTCCCTAGGCTTACACGCTACTTAAACTAACATACATTAACTTATGCTAAGAACAACACGCACACCCATGCCCGAGGGAGGACTCGAACCTCGGGCGGGAGGGGCCACGCAATCAGTGACATGACCTCTCTAACCGCGGGGCCACTCCGCGAGGCGAGATATAAATGTTTAGTTGTATTTGTTCATCACAAATATTTTTCTTACAAAATGCGAAATATATCTGTTTCATAAATATACACAGATCTGTAACAAAATAAATAAATAAATAAATAAATAAATTAGGTTACATAAAAATTTATACAGCAGGTGAAGAATGACTACTGATCACAAAGTAAGTATGACGCGTTTTGGAATTATTTCTATCTTCAGAAATCCAAGTGCACAGGTAGCACAAGGACAAGAGCGTTACCAGTTGGGTACGTAACATGAGATGACAGACTACTTTACAAAATGTTTCAATAAAATTCGGTCCCCCCTCTATTACTCTCTGAAACCTCAGACCCCCACTTTGAGTACGACGATGCATTGTTGCTCGTGGTACTTCAGTTGGGTAGATGCCTGCCGAAAATACTTACGTGGGCTTCTGGGGAACGCTTGTCAGGTGTTCTCCACTGTCTCTTCCAAAACATTAAGATGTGCACCTTCAAAATTTTCAGCACACTTTCAGTTGCCAGAAACTTACATTAACTAGACTCCGTGCGAACAGATCTCGGAAGACCATAACGGTACTGACCGACCGCCGTGTCATCCTCAACCTATAGACGTCACTGGCTGCGGATATGGAGGGGCGTGAGGTCACCACACAGCTCTCCCGGTCGTTGTCAGTTTTCGTGACCGGGAGAGCTACTTCTCAATAAAGTAGCCCCCAATTTCCCTCACAATGGCTGAGTGCACCCCGCTTGCCAAAGGGGCTCGGTAGACAGGTGGTCACCGATCCTAGTGCTAGCCAAGACCAGCAGCGCTCAACTTGACGATTGCATGGGAACGGGTGTCACCATTGTGGCGAGGTATTGGTAGAAACTTACAGTACCATTTATTAATTTTTTCCACATCAAGCAAATGACACCCATACAACATACGATAATTTCTTTGCTTCTTTAAACGACACTAACTCTTTCACTCGCAGCTGTGGAGTCGCGATTTCGACTTCATGCTTTTATGCTGCATCCTGGCGGAAACGATTGGCTCTCTGACCTGGAAATATAAACTGTTTCAGATGCTTTAGTATATGGTGCAATTTCGTTATCGTATCTACTACACAGGGTGGTCCATTGATAGTGACCGGGCCAAATATCTCACGAAATAAGTATCAAACGAAAAAACTACAAAGAACGAAACTCGTCTAACTTGTAGGGGGAAACCAGATGGCGCTATGGTTGGCCCGCTAGATGGCGCTGCAACACGTCAAACGGATATCAACTGCGTTTTTTTTAATAGGAACCCCCATTTTTTTATTACATATTCGTGTAGTACGTAAAGAAATATGAGTGTTTTAGTTGGACCAATTTTTTCGCTTTATGATAGATGGCGCCGTAATAGTCACAAACGTATAAGTACGTGGTATCACGTAACATTCCGTCAGTGCGGACGGTATTTGCTTCGTGATACATTGCTCGTGTTAAAATGGACCGTTTACCAATAGCGGAAAAGGTCGATATCGTGTTGATGTATGGCTATTGTGATCAAAATGCCCAACGGGCTTGTGCTATGTATGCTGCTCGGTATCCTGGACGACATCATCCAAGCGTCCGGACAGTTCGCCGGATAGGTACGTTATTTAAGGAAACAGGAATTGTTCAGCCGCATGTGAAACGTCAACCACGACATGCAACAAATGATGATGCCCAAGTAGGTGTTTTAACTGCTGTCGCGGCTAATCCCCACGTCAGACAAATTGCGCGAGAATCGGCAATCTCAAAAACGTCGGTGTTGAGAATGCTACATCAACATCGATTGCTTCCGTACCATATTTCTATGCACCAGGAGCAGGAATTGCATGGCGACGACTTTGAACGTCGTGTACAGCTCTGCCACTGGGCACAAGAGAAATTACTGCACGATGACAGATTTTTCGCACTCGTTCTATTTAGCGAAGAAGCGCCATTCACCAACAGCGGTAACGTAAACCGGCATAATCTGCACTATTGGGCAACGGAAAATCCACAATGGCTGCGACGAGTGGATCATCAGCGATCTTGGCGGGTTAATGTATGGTGCGGCATTGTGGGAGGAAGGATAATTGGCCCCCATCTTATAGATGGCAATCTAAATGGTACAATGTATGCTGATTTCCTACGTAATGTTGCACCGATGTTACTGCAAGATGTTTCACTGCATGACAGAATGGCGATGTACTACCAACATGATGGATGTCCGGCACATAGCTCGCGTGCGATTGAAGCGGTATTGAATAGCATATTTCATGACAGGTAGATTGGTCGTCGAAGCACCATACCATGGCCCGCAAGTTCATCGGATCTGACGTCACCGGATTTCATTCTGTGGGGAAAGTTGAAGGATATTTGCTATCGTGATCGACTGACAACGCCTGACAACATGCGTCAGCGCATTGTCAATGCATGTGCGAACATTACGGAAAGCCAACTACTCGCTGTTGAGAGGAATGTCGTTACACGTATCGCCAAATGCAATGGGGTTGACGGACATCATTTTGAGCACTTATTGCATTAATGTTGTATTTACAGGTAATCACGCTGTAACAGCATGCGTTCTCAGAAATGATAAGTTCACAAAGGTACATGTATCACATTGGAACAACCGAAATAAAATGTTCAAACGTACCTACATTCTGTATTTTTATTTAAAAAACGTACCTGTTACTAACTGTTCGTCTAAAATTGTGAGCCATATGTTTGTGACTATTACAGCGGCATCTATCACAAAGCGAAAAAAAGTGGTTCAACAAAATTCCTATTTAAAAAAACGCAGTTGATATCCGTTTGACCTATGGCAGCGCCATCTAGCAGGCCAACCATAGCGCCATCTGGTTTCCCCCTTGACGCTAGACTAGTTGCGTTCTTTGTAGTTTTTTCGTTTGACGCTTATTTCGTGAGATATTTGGCCCGATTACGATCAATGGACCACACTGTATTTTTTTCCTGGCCATTGAAACGTAGGATTTTTGGAAGGGATGCCCTGTATATAATTAAAAGTCTGGTCGAAACACTGCATCTTTGTTGGGGTCTGAAGGTGCTGCCAGCTCTCTAGTTATGGAGGAGGAGGAGATTAGTGTTTAACGTACCTTCATTAGAGACGGAGCACAAGCTCGGAGTGGGGAAGGACGGGGAAGGGAATCGGCAGTGCCCTTTCAAAGTAAGCATCCTGGCATTTGCCTTAAGGGATGTAAGGAACTCAACGGGAAACCTAAATCAGGATGGTCAGACGCAGGTCTGAACCGTCGTCCTCCCGAATGCGTGTCCAATGTGCTGATCGCTATGTTACCTCGCTCGGTAGCTCTCCAGTTATATGTTTATATGTCATTTGATAGTTGAGTTTTCGTTTAGACTTCTTCTAAGTGTTTAAATGGTGTGACGTATACTCTTTTCCTCATGATGTTCCACAGTTGTTTTCTTTTAACTTTATTGAAGGCTTCTCTCAGGTCAAAGAATGCTAAGTCGATCCCTCGATTACATACAGTACGATATTAAATGGTCTGTTGCATCTTAATAGGAAAAAGAATCTACGTAGTCATAATAATGGGGCATTAAACTTGAACTATGTTCCATATAGTGTTGCTTTTCATCTAAAAACCTCAACTTCTCTTGGTACAGCAGTGAAGTGATTTCATAAATTCACTGTGGCAGCATTAATGAACATATTGTCACAAAACTTAGTGGGACAACACCGTGGTTCAGGACGAAACAAATCTATTTTCGGTTTTCATCATATTTCGATAGATCAAGGTTTTATTTAAGTACTCTGAAAAGTATTTTGCTGAAAAAAATTTGTTTTGAGCATTTAAACAGCATTGTCCTACCACGTGTGTTTGTGTGCCACGCCCACTTTTCTGTCACCCACTTTTCTGCATATATTTTAGATCTTTGTATCCCCTACATTGCACGTTACGGATTTTTTTTTTTTTACTTCCGAGTGTATTCTTTTGTTTCTGCTGTTTGTAAACAACACGCTTTCAAACACGCGGTCAGTTTTGTTCAAGTGAATTGTGAAATAGAAAACTTGCAGGTACACTACGGGCAGCAATTAGAAGAAATAAAGAAAATCTGGAGGCAATGAAGAGAGATGTTTGGGCCATATTCTTCCATAAGTCCTCTACTCATGATAAGCCATGCCATGGATTGTGTCCATCAGGAGAAAATTCGTGGTGCAATACAATAGGGCTCAGGCAACTGGAGAATCTTATTCTCAGAATTCTCTTCCAGCTACTGTTATTACAGCAATTAAACCTATTTTCAGAGACTTGGCTCATCCTGATCTTCTAATGAAATGTCTGCATGGGCAGACACAGAACCCAAATGAATGTTTCAAAAGCGTAATTTGGAGCCGCCTTCCTAAAACTGTAATTCTAGGCATGCTACAATGAAACTAGGAGTCCATGATGCTGTTATTACATTCAATTGTGGTAATACTGGAAAGTGTTGGGTACTCAAAAAGCTGATGAAACTATGATCACTGGGCTGCAACATTGCGATAAAATGAGGATAGGCAATGCAGACAGGTCTGTATCTAATATGGCCAAGAATGCAAGACAAACATCCAGGAAGGGAAAAAGAAGCTGGAAGACCTGCTAGAGGCCAAAGAAGGGCCATCATAATGCAGCAGGACAGTTTTAATTAACTGTAAGTAACAAATTTCAAACGAGTTTTCTTTAAAGTCAATTTCTCGCAAACTAAAATTTTCAGTACATATGCCCCATTATATCAGAAACTATCATAGATAAGTGAATGGAATTTTCAGAGACTCTGTATAACATAAAAAGCCACCTCTGTTACTACATTCATTAACATTCCCCCATTAGGAAGTTTACCAAAAAAAAAATTTCTGCAGAAAAAACTTAATATTTTTGCTAATAAATTTAAAAAAGTATTTCTTAAAAACTATAAAATGGATAAAGTAGATTTTTGTACAGTACTCTATTAGCATCATGTAACATACAGTAAAAATATTAGGGTCCTGCATCAAATAGTTTTTTTTCAGAAATGGGTCAAATACTTGCCTAAATTAACATAGGTTAGATAGGCAGGGTGTGGTCCCCATAGCATTCAAACAGAAAAACTCAAAAAATGTTGTGTTTTTGTAGTCACACTTCACATTTCTGCCACGAGACAACTACAGTGAGCAATCAGGCAAGATGGCGACAGCAGATGAGAAAGGGCTCACATCAGTCTGCCGTAACAATGCAACGACACTTCAGAACGAAGTTCAGCAATAATCCAACAACTGCCAACTCCATTCGCCGTTCATATGCGCAGTTTAAAGCTTCTGAATGCCTCTGGAAGGGGAAATCAAGGGCCGGCCTGCAGTGAGTGAAGAAACGGTTGACTGCGTGTGGCGAGTTTCGCACGTAGCCCACAGAAGCCGACGAACATAACAAGCAGAGAGTTGAACATACCACAAGCAACCGTTTGGAAGATCTTAAAGAAACGACTGAAACTGAAGCCTTACCGCTAATAATTGGTACACGCCCTCATTCCCGATGACACGTTCAGATGCTTTGAATTTTAGACACAAGTTGCAACAGGTTACAGAAGAGGATGGGTTTTGTGAGAAAAAATCATCTTCAGCAATGAAGCAACATTTTTTTGTGAATGGGACAGTGAGGAAGCACATTGTGCGAATCTGGGGGACAACCGATCCCCACTCTAACATGCAGCACATTCGAGATTCACCAAAAGTTAATGTGTTCTGTGAAGTCTCATAATTTAAAGTTTACGGCCCATTTTTTCCTGAAAAAGACCGTTAAAGGTCACTTGAATTTGAACTTGCTGGAAAACAGGCTCATGCTACAACTAGAATCGACAGTGTGGATTTTATCTATCAGCAGGATGGTGGTCTGGTGGTCCACCCAACTTACATCAAGATGTTGGCCAGTTCTTAAACAGGAAATTGAGAAACTGATGGATGGGTCGTGGTGAGAATGATGATGAGCAGTTCATACCATGGCCTCCACGCTCGCCCGATCCGGCCTCCGTGATTTTTTTTTTTTTGTGTGTGGTTAGGCGAAAGATTCAGTGTTTACATTTCATCTACCAACAAACCCACCAGAATTGCGAGCTCGCACCAACAGTGCTTTTGAACGGATTGACAGTGACATGCTGCACCGAACGTGAGAAGAACCTGATTATCGAGGTGAAATTTTTACAGACTCAGTAGAGGAACACGTATGGAACACTTGTAATATCCCAAATAAAACTTCTTTTATTTTTCTGGGTGTGTACAAAGCCTTATGATGCTGTGTTATACATAACTACATCAAGCCTGTGAAATCGCTTCAGTCATTTATTATAACCTTTTAAGCTCGTGTATCTACATCCATTCCTATGGTAATAATGTGCTGCGCTCACACAATGCATCCTATTAACCAATTGATAATACAGTATAAATTATTCGTGAAGTTCCGGAGGATTTAATTTTTACCCTTTCTTGACATAACAGTATGTAAATAATACCAAATCCTGGCAAAAGTAAAAAGAAAACTTCTGGGTGATCAAATAAGTATTGATATAAAATACGATCACCTCCTGCTGCAGGGTCGAAGAGAGATATGTTTAAACTCTGGCCTACTGGTAGTATAGTAGTAACACTTGACGAAACTCCTTTCTATGTCCAACACGATATTACATCACGAATCTCACTTAACGTTCCTCTTAAGCAATAGTGAAGAGTATAAAAGTTGTGTTGTCTCAGTAGTATTCTACACACCGATGGAAGTCACTTACACTACTGGCCACTAAAATTGCTACACAACGAAGATGACGTGCTACAGACGCGAAATTTAACCGACAGGAAGAAGATGCTGTGATATGCAAATGATGAGCTTTCACTCTTGATGAACTGTTGTATCGTGTTGAAGCTGCATGGGCAGCTGTACCTGTACATGCCAGCCAAGCTCTATTTGACTGAATGCCCAGGCGTATCAAGGCCGTTATTACGGCCAGAGGTGGTTGTTCTGGGTACTCATTTCTCAGGATCTATGCACCCTAATTGCGTGAAAATGTAATCACATGTCAGTTCTAGTATAATATATTTGTCCAATGAATACCCGTTTATCATCTGCATTTCTTCTTGGTGTAGCAATTTTAACGGCCAATAGTGTACAATAGTCTCGGAAATGTGGGTATGTTTTAAAATATGACGCAGTCTACAACTTTAGAGAATTTCATGATCAGAGTTACGTACTAAAAGAATCAAATAATAACCTACCTTAGGGGCCGGCAGCACATGTCGTTGTCACAGCAGTAGTACCCTTCAGGACAGTAGGAGATACTGTCACACCAGACCACTAAAAAAGAGAAAATAAGAAGATCTTTACACCTTTATGGACTGTGCGTGGACCCTGTAGACATGCCATTCATAGGCAGTTCTCTTACAAATCAACCATTGGTCGCCCCAGACTTGTCGACTCATGGCTCCAGACTGTCACAACATAGTGAATTTTCTTCCAGTCCAAACACAGCACTGGCTTTTCTGCTAAGTTCACGGACCATCTAGTCGAGGACACTGGGACGCTATATACGCATTCGTTCTCCTACAGATTTGTAGCCGTTAATAGGTTGCTGTTGTGTTTTATTGAGACGTATTTCCATGTGCTCGAGTGATCTGATAGTTCAGATTGTTACACGGAACTTCGATGGAAGTAAAATATTTCAGTCGAAATGTATCGGAAAATTGGTTGCTTTGAAGCAGAACATTACAACTAAATCTACATATTATAACACAATGCACTCGCTTCACTCTACCGCAGACGCTTAATGCCAGAGTGCGAAGTGCTGTACAGTGGTATAAGTAAGAGGTTTGTGAAATACTGTTTCGATACTGGCAACATGTTTTGTTTATTCTATGAAAGAACGCAGTGTATAATCTCTAGTTGGTGCCAAAGATTTTTATGGTACTGCTCACAGTTGTGGTCAAAATGAATGGAACGAATGAGTGTGTCATTGAAGAACTACGTAGCGCTAGGTAACTGTTAATATCGCTGTTGTGCGTTATTTTCTTTGGATTTTAAAGATGGCACTTTTAAATTAGGCCTATTTGCAGGGTCACATTTACCTTATTGCTAGTGTTAAATTTTAAATCGAAAATCATAAGCTTCATTTCATAATAATTCTTCGGTTGCTTGGAATTATTCATATGGCGTATATGTAGCTGTAGAATATCAGTACGGGAATATTTTTAAAATAACATTGAACGTATGTGTGCGTGAGGTTGACATATTCGTATTACTACATCTACATCCATACTCCGCAAGACACCTACCGGTTCTCCCATCTATTCCAGTCTCGTATAGTTCGTGGAAAGAAAAACTGTCGGTTATGCCTTTGTGTGGGCTCTAATCTCTCTGATTTTATCCTCATGGTCTCTTCGCGAGATATACATAGGAGGGAGCAATATGCTACTTGGCTCCTCGGTGAAGGTATGTTCTCGAAACTTCAACAAAAGCTCGTACCGAGCTACTGAGCGTCTCTCTTGCAGAGTCTACCACTGGAGTTTATCTGTCATCCCCGTAACGCTTTCTCAAGGATCCTATAACGAAGCGCGCTGCTCTCCATTGAATCTTCTCTATCTCTTCTATCAACCCTATCTGGTACGGATCCCACACCGGTGAGCAGTATTCAAGCAGTGGGCGAACAAGTGTACTGTAACCTACTTCCTTTGTTTTCGGACTGCATTTCCTTAGAATTCTTCCAATGAATCCCAGTCTGGCATCTGCTTTACTGGCGATTAATTTTATATGATCATTCCATTTTAAATCACTCCTAGTACCTACTCCCAGATAATTTATGGAAATAACTGCTTCCAGTAGCTGACCTGCTATATTGTAGCTAAATGATAAAGGATCTTTCTTTCTATGTATTCGCAGTACATTAAACTTGTCTACATTGAGATTCAATTGCCATTCCTTGCACCATGCGTCAATTCGTTGCAGATCCTCCTGCATTTCAGAACAATTTTCCATTGTTACAACCTCTCGATATACTACAGAATCATCCGCAAAAAGCTTCAGTGAACTTCCGGTCTTATCCACAAGGTCATTTATATATATATATATATATTGTGAATAACAATGGTCCTACGACACTCCCCTGTGGCACACCTGAAATCACTCTTACTTCTCTCCATTGAGAATGACATGCTGCGTTCTGTTATCTGGGAACTCTTCAATCCAATCACACAATTGGTCTGATAATCCACATGCTCTTACTTTGTTCATTAAACGACTGTGGGGAACTGTATCGAACGTCTTGCGGAAGTCAAGAAACACGGCAACTACCTGGCAACCCGTGTCTATGGCCCTCTGAGTCTCGTGGACGAAGAGCGCGAGCTGAATTTCCCACCATCGTCTTTTTCGAAACCCATGCTGATTCCTACAGAGTAGATTTCTAGTCTCCAGAAAAGTCATTATACTCGAACATAGCACATGTTCCAAAATTCTACAACTGATCGACGTTAGAGATATAGGTCTACAGTTCTGCACATCTGTTCGACATCCCTTCTTGAAAACGAGGATGACCTCTGCCCTTTTCCAATCTTTTGGAACGCTACGGTCTTCTAGAGGCCTACGGTACACCGCTGCAAGAACGGGGGGCAAGTTCTTTCGCGTACTCTGTGTAAAATCGAACTGGTATCCCATCAGGTCCAGCGGCCTTTCCTCTTCTGAGCGATTTTAATTGTTCTTCTATCCCTCTGTCATCTATTACGATATCTACCATTTCGTCATCTGTGCGACAATCTAGAGAAGGGACTAAAGTGCAGTCTTCCTCTGTGAAACAGCTTTGGAAAAAGACATTTAGTATTTCGAAAGCTAGTATTACTTACTATTTTTCTCGTAATTTTATGTTCTCGAACAAGGTTTAAAAACTCGTTGTGAAGATGTGTTCATCCAACCCCCCCCCCCCCCTCCTCTCATCTCACTCGCCTCCTTCAACGTCCAACGGATAGGACGACTCTGGTTTCCACTCCGCTGCAGAGTATTTCGCGCTTGGGCATTACTGCGGAGCGAATGACAAGTAACCAATTCACGTCAAAGTTTATAAGCTGTACTTTCGAAGGTCATAACTGCGTACTGTCAGTATAATGGTCCAAATTTCCCGCGGGATCAACTGTTGGGGCTGATATATTGCAAAGGGGCTTTTTTAGCCTTAGTATATGAGGTCAAGTTGGTGTTGTTCCCCTGTCAATCAGTCGAAATTCACTAACTCGCTCAGCGTGCGAGCTCGCGTAATACTGTAAGCAAACCAGCCCCAAACACATGTACTTCAGCTCACAAATTTTTATGCAGCGTCTGCTTCAGTTCTTAACCGGACATTACGAAGGACATTTATGACAGTTTCCCGCGCACGCCGTATAATGGTTGTTTTGCAAATCTGCTCAGTTCAGGTATAAATTAATTATTATGTAAGAAATCAGAATCTACAAAACATGTCGAATGAGTGAATAGGAGCATGTATGACTACTATTTTACAAATAAGCCGAAAATTGTAAGGACGAATGCGGAGCTAATATTACAATTGCGTGTTAGTATTATTGCGTCAATTCGTGACAGTACTGTTGATGTGAAACAGAATCACAAGTGGAAAAACATTTTGCTTTTAAAGAGAAAACAGTACACATCTTTTGAAACTGAGAACCAGCTCCAGTTTGGCAGTCCGTTTCACATGTTTCCACCTAAGCTGCGTTTAAACTTGTTGCAGGATTCCGAGAGAGTGTGGCGACGAGGACACGTAATGCCTGGCATCTAACTACTCTCTATTGAAAATAATGTCTCCAGATCCGTTTTATGTATCCTCCACATGAGATAGAGTGACTGTGCGGGTCAACGCGACTGGGGTTCGAGTGTGTGCATTAGTGTCATTTTGCAAGTTTCATGCTCACTGTGTGCAACCAATTTATCGATTCTATCCCCATTCGTTTCTGTTACTGTGTGTAAAGGCGCTGATAGCCTCGCCGTTGAGACCCCATAAATTCGAAATACACACTATATACCTTCCAGGTAACGAAACGACACACATACTGTCACTGCGGATGTCGGAAGTTGGGTGCCATGGGATTGGAGTTCCAGAGTAGCATGATTTGAAATACACGTTACTGACGTATTTACAGAGTGTACTTATCTATACGATGTGGCAAGTGCGAAAATATTTCAGTTCACTGAGTGATATGGCACTGTTCAAAGCTTATTTACTTCAAAGCACAGTCGTCGTAATGTTCGACTGCATTTTCTGTCCACGCACGTTGTTTCACTAGAGACATGCATGCCTTCCAAAAGTGAATACTATGTGAACGTTTAGTGTTGAATTACAAATTACACAAATTTTAAGTCCTAGAAAGAAGAATCATTTGAAACAGTCACTGTGCTAAGAAAGATAGAGGTATAGATATTAGGAAGTAATGAATAACTAAATCACAACATAGAAAACATAGTTCAAATGCTACAGAAGAGTCTGAACAAAGGAGAAACTCCCCATACAAAGATGTGTGTGCATCCACAAAAGATAATGTTATGCATCTGGTGGAACAGAGATCGTGTGGTGCTCTACATATTTTTCGTGGTAAACATTTTTTTTCTAATTTCGCACACATCCTTGCTCAAATGAAAATATCACAATAATTATGACCGTTAGCGAGATAATGGGCACTTGATCATAAAGCTGACATATAAAGCTATATGAAACTTAAAAATAATTTTTTTTGTAAATAGTTTCTGTAAAATCGTGTGAGAAACACTACAGAGCTAATGGAGCTCATATGACGTTCTACCTGTAACGGCACTGCTGCACATTGTCTAGCAGGGTAACAAGCATTCTCTGTGTGCATCAGTCCAACATTCTCTGTGTGCACCCATAGGCATGTATAGCTGCAGTGGAGAGCACAAGGAGTCGTAATGCAGACAACAGCTTCTTTTTTTGTTCTTACACTACCCAATGCGATCTCTTAATTCGTTTAATGCGAAAGTCGTGCATTCTGATAAAAAAAAAGAGACCACTCCCATAAGTAGTGATAATCAGGCCTTAAAACCTTCTAGCTATACAACATATGACAACCTCGTGCCCTTGAAAAATAACATTCAGCACAATGAAAAAAATAAGAAGTAAATAATACCTGACTATTGCAGAATCAATTGTAATTCCTAAAGGACAAAAAAATGGCTCTGAGCACTATGGGACTTAACTTCTGAAGTCATCGGTTCCCTAGAACTTAGAACTACTTAAACCTAACTAACCTAAGGACATCACACACATCCATGCCTGAGGCAGGATTCGGATCTGCGACCGTAGCGGTCGCGCGGTTCCAGACTGTAGCGCCTAGAACCGCTCGGCTACCCTGGCCGGCTCCTAAAGGACAGTGTTAGGTTCCTGCTTATAGCATTTAAAGGTGTGATGAAAACGTATCCTCAATTCTGTAATCGTTGCCTGAGACTTTATAGAATTTGTAAACCATATGACTCAAAATGTAGTTCATGAATGTCCCTTTCATGCAGCATTATAATAATGTACGAAATCTATCTACACAACAAGTAACCAACAGCAGTAGGCTCCCATTGACCTACCTTGATTGGACCAGGAACCTAGTAACATGCAAGGAAAAGTATCATGTAAAGAAGTAAAAAGTAACATGTAAAGAAAAGTCAGGTATTGTAAATGTATTATGAGGTGGGAATTCAATGACTAATTTCCGATACATCCTGAGTGCTTGTGGATCGTAAAGTGAAGCCACAAGGTTCAGCATGATGGCAACCACGTAATGTAGCATGCTCTATTGCCTTAATACAAAGAATGATAAGGTATATATTGAAGTAAATCCGAAAGAAGGGGATTGATAAGCAAATATATTGGCACTCAAAAAAAAAAAAAAGTAAATGATTTCACAAACCCATTTGCGGCACCCGAACCTACAAGTAGAAGATTCAGACTTACGACAGGTGATAGCAACATCAGTTCTCATCTCACGGTTTTTGGATCAGTAAAAACTAGTTTATACTTCAGGAGAGGGTAACGTCTCTCAACTTAGAGCATGAAGAAGTGAAACTATGAAATGTTATGATATAATCAGCTTCCAATCAACCAAGTGTATGCAGCTTATGAGCTCCAGTGGTTAACACACGGAAATCACAACTGGAGGGACAACGGCTCAGTTCAGCACCCAGCCATCCAGATTTAGGTTTTGCATCATTTCCCTACATCCGTCCAAGCAAATGCTGGATTGGTTCCTTTGAAAGGGTACGGATGATTTCCTCTCCTACCCTTAAAAAACAATTCGTGCTTGTGCTCCATCTCTAATGGACTCGTTCTAGACAAGACACAGAATCTTCGTCTTACTTCTCCTTTTTTCCACTGCTTGTGGAGTGATCACAACCAAACGATGCCAGTCTAATAACTCCTCCATAACTAAACTTCACCACAGCAGGTAAACTGAAGTGGTCTCGCCCAATTCTTTACTTGTTGTAGAATCTCCACAACAGCATGGACCTCCTTCTGACAAATACTGTCTTCTCTTCAAATGTAGCTCCACCACTTGCATCCAACAGAACACAGAATAGAACATAGGTTTTAATAATGGCTGACATACTGTGTGAGAGATTCCGCAACTGTTCAGATGTGTTTAAAATATTTGTTATTACAGCCTCAGGAGCACATATTCATCTGCATTGCTGATTTTGATCATAAGAAATGATGATCTTAAGATCTAAAAATAAAATGAAAGTATACATTAACGGATAACTATTTACTTAGATGACGTAGAAAAATATTTCAAATTAAAAATGTCCGAATTGTACCTGAAAATTGAAATAACATATACTGAGATGGTTTAAAATTTAAAATACAGAAGGTAGTGTCTGACGAATCACAAGTCACGAGAAGTCACGAATCTTCAAAAAGAAGGACATAGAGTTTTGCAATAAACAGATAGCTCAAAAGTGCGCTTATAATCGCATTCCACAGTATCAACAATTATAGTGAATCCATTGCGTAGGAAGCGAATCCGTATGACATGATTGATGGTTAGGGGAGGGAGGAAGGTGGAAAGAGAAATAAAATACTGAATTATTCGTTCTCAAAACGTGACACAGAGCTGTCTGCAAGAGACAAACAAATAATTTGACATTAAGAAGCGAAATAGATAATGCACTTAACACTAATATATGACAACCCTGGATCAGGCTTGTGAAGAAAGCAAAACATTGAACTAAAACATCGAGTATCCACAGTTTTCCCCTGAGGGCATCTGATGTGTGTTGTGCTTGTGTACATAAGTCTTGGTCTGTTTGCGCTGCACTCATTGGCAGTGTGTCTGAGTGGCAGCACGGCATCTGGCGGAGACTGCGAGTACTCCGTGTTTTAATTAAATGTTTTGTTTTATTCACGCATGTGGTCCACATTTGTCATGTATTAAACTCTTTAGGTTGATTTTTTTCTGTCTATAGAAATAGTTGTGTTCTTATACATCTTGCATCTAATCCATAATATGCCACTGCAGCAGTGACCCATGACGACGTGTTCACATTTAATTCTGTACATCTCGTTTATTGTGAAGCTTCAGTGCTGCCATCGTGCCGCCATTTTGTTATGCATTTTATGCGTTGGTCAGCAGTTGGTGTGGAACAGTACCAAGAGGTATGGACAACACCCTCCAGCCACCTCAGGTTATCAAAGGTGAAAGTGACACTCATCATGACAGTGCTCCGACTATGAACAATGTTGCTGAACTATGGAGTTCATTGGACATCTGCTCTGTGATCTCGCAATGGACTTCACTTCTGATTCAAGCCACGCTATTTCCGAGCCACATCAAGGCAAGCAGTCAGATCCACCTTAACTTGTTTTCGGCGAGATGTCGTCTGTGCCATCAGTATCAGCACAAAATTCGTCATTCTGTTTCGCCACTTGGGGGAAGAAGCTGATACTATCAGCGATATCATTCACACACCACCTGCGGATGGCAAATTCGAGTGCTGAAAGAGCACACTTTCGCTGCCTCACGTACTCCCCAGAAGACCAATTATGCCACATTCTCTACGATGAAGATTTAAGGAACAGAAGTCCATCGTAACTATGGCATCAGCAACACACTGAAATTGTTTTTCACCTGGTACACAATCATACACTGTGTACATTACGTATGGGTCGTCAAGCTACCCCTCCATTTTAACTGGTGTTGGTCGTCCACAAGCAAGAGCCACTAGTTGCACGCATCGAACTAGCGGCTAGACTGTTTCCCATCGCTCGATACAGACAATGTGTAAACGACGTAGTCAACAATGGCGGACTTACAACCTCAGTAGACGCACAATCGACCTCCTGCCTATCACGAACCGAGCCGAACTCACCCGACCTCTGCCGACCCTGACGTCACCGTTGCCCGCCAGGAGCCCACGAGAAATATGGGCCCCGTAACAAACTAGTGATCTCACACCAGCCGCCGCGCCTGCCATACATCATGAACACTCGGCTCCATGCAGGGACCACGGAAATTCAGTATAGTATACTGATAGTTACCCACATCAGATCGCAAAAGTTGTAAGGTCTTTAAGACATATCACGTTTTGTTATTTGTTCAGAGGTTCCATATTAAGTGTAGGAAATTAGTTTTCGATAACAAGACTGACTTACCATGCTCAGCTGCTACGTTTCTAGTGGACGCTCGCTGTCAGGCAGATGTACTATGCCCAACACGTCAATAGCTTTGACGGTTGGCACGTCAAGAGGCTCCTTTGGGATTCAAGTGCATTCGCGTTCGGTCTCATGAAGGAGTGAGTCAAAACATAGAGATATTCAATGTCCTCATCTGGAATTGAACCAGGGGCTATTGTGGCACTAGTTAGTAATGGCAACCATAAAACCACACAGATGCTTCTGCGGATTGATATCAAGGGCCTTTCGGGATTTAGGGATACAAGCACAAATTGAAAAATTCTCTATCTAGCAGTAAAAGTTAGTAACAAAAATGCACACTTTGCCCAGTATTTCCTTTTTAGGTCAACGCATTTTGTTCAACGTTCTTCCTATGGGCATATTCCAGCCACGAATAAGGTTTCTCCAGTCTACCAAATATTTATCTGGACTCTGTTTAGTTTTCTGATTAACATAAGGCTGCTTATCTATCACACGTACTTTTAATAGGATTTTTATGAAGACAATGAAATTGTATTACCTAAAGTGAAACATAAACGTTTTGATAAAATAATTCGTTGTCCGTTTCTCTAGCTAAGAGTGTGATGTTAACGTATAGACAATGTAATTTCTAAACACACGTTCTGTCTCGAAAAATGACCGGCACATAAACTAAGTGTTGTCGCCGTCTTTTGTACACCCTGTACATAACATAAAAGTAGTGTTGTAAGGATAGGGACTGTCTTGGTTTATTTAAAATTTGACTGAAGAATTTAAACACTTTCTCAAACTACGTGAGTAAAAATACTTTTTTGCGCCGTGAATAGGCGAAGTAAGTGACTCTCACATACTTTTTTGGGAACTCATTGGTAAAAATATGTGAAAGGCAGTAATATTTCACTACGAAGCTGCTGTTATTATGTTAACACTTTGTTGAGGATCGGGTCACTGATCTGTAAACTAAAGCAACGAACTTATATCGCTAGCGAGGAGATTCAAATGTTCTTTTGTTTAACAGTATTGATATGCGCGTAAATGATCCGAATTTATTGATATTTTACATCTACTTTACAAACGTTCGCGCAGAAATTATGAAATATTAATTGCTTTGTCTTTATTTGTTACTTATTTTTGCCCTAAAAACGAATTTCACAACGTCTTTTTACGTATTCTAGAATTTTAATGCAACCGAACACACTAAACTACGCAGCAAACATTTTTCATTTGTTAACTCATTGTTTCGTTGCTTCTTGGTTGAACTGCATAACAATAAAAGAAAAACAGTGTTTATTTATTTAGTTGACCCGTTTTCGGTTTACAAGAACATCTTCAGACTTTAATTGACTTTTGTAAGTAGGCTGTTTAGTTTTTTATATTGGTAACGCCACGTAGCGCTCTGTATGAAAATCACTGGCTGTGCTGTGTGCAGTCTGTGGCTGGTTGGCATTGTTGTAATATTCGCTATTGTAGAGTTTGGCAGTTGGATGTGAACAGCGCGTAGTGTTGCGCAGTTGGAGGTGAGCCTTTTTGAGAGCGGATGATCTGGACGTGTGTCCATCAGAGACAGTAAATTTGTAAGACTGGATGTCATGAACTGATATATATATATATATATATATATATATATATATATATATATATTATGACTTTTGAACACTATTAAGGTAAATACATTGTTTGTTCTCTATCAAAATCTTTCGTTTGCTACTATGCCTATCAGTAGTTAGAATCTTTTATGTAGCTGGCAGTATTGGTCCTCGCTGTCTTGCAGTAGTTCGAGTAACGAAGATTTTTGTGAGGTAAGTGATTCATGAAAGGTATAGGTTATTGTTACTCAGGGCCGTTCTTTTGTAGGGATTACTGAAAGTCAGATTGTGTTGTGCTAAAAATATTGTGTGTCAGTTTATTGATGATCAGAATAAGTAAAGAGAGAAATGTCTGAGTACGTTCAGTTTTGCTCAGCTGTTTAAAAATCAAATAACGTAAGGGGTTTACCAGCACAGTAATTTATTAATTTTTCTAAGGGGTCGTTTCAACTTTCGTCATCAATTATGTTACAATACTATTGTAAACAAAGCTAGAAAAGGTATTACACATCAATACTGAACTAAAAGTACCAAAATATCCTTGGGCCATTTTGAACAACATTTTTTGAACAGAGAACCATCGAGTGCAAATGTTAAATACTAGTTCACATATGTCGATAATCACTGTATATGTGAACAGTCACTACAAGTCAGCGTGCCATATTTATTCACAGCTAAAACTATCAACAGAAAACTATTCAGCCAAAATTTAAATTGGCAACAAATCGATAAACCTTCTGGATCCAGCTGTTGACAACAGTCCAGAAACATATTGTTTCAAAATTTATAGAAAATGTGCAGGTCCGGCACAGTAATTCCTTCTTGCTCACAATACCCAGCAACACACGAACACGCATTTTTTCATTAAGCGGAGCACAGTCTCTTATCTGTTCCCGTGTCCAAATAAGATTTCAAAGCACAGTCATACAATGCTGTCCTGGCTAAACACAGCTTGCATAGGATATAAACATTGAAAATTGTATCCCTTCTCTGAGCCCCATGTCCTGCCCTTCCACTGTATGTAGGAAGTGCTGTACAGTACTATCCTTCGGACAAATACCACAGAGTGCAGGAAAAACACTAATATCTTATAACTTTAGGTTTTCCTACTACACCACACCCAGTTACTAGCCAACAATGGGGTATATAAGATTTACTGTGCTGATTCTGATAAGTTTTATATTGGTCAGTCAGGCAGAGATATAGCAACTAGTCTGGCTGAAAATAAACACAGCTAGAGGCTGCAGAATTACTGCTCCACATTTGCTGAACATGTACTGAATGAGGGCCGCAACTATCAGCCAGTAACATGACCTTCACTTAGCAAACAAATTACGAAAACGCAACCTGTTGGAAGCCCTGGACACGAATAAACATCTGGCACACAACAATGATTTAGTACTAAATGTGCAAACACAGTCCAATACTTCGCTTCGTCTAAACTTCACTTAACCCTTTCAGTTTTCCAATACTTCCCACACTGTCTGTCCCTTCATATACTCTTCCATTTTCTTGCAATTATTTATTTTTATTTTATTGTGATTGCGCATGTACTCCATACATTATGTTGTTACAGTTGCCAATTCTATCTTTCTATAGGACTTTCAACACATAATAGGTTTTCAAACTGTTCTTTAGTAGTCTTAACAAGTAATCATTTTATTTTATTGGCATTGTTGATTTAATGTTTAATAATACATTGTTCAGTTTTTACCGTTTTAACTGGATTACCAACGCACTGTAACATTTACTGTGAGTTTGTACCTCAGTCTAGATGAGTAACATCTTTTCCAACATTGCTCACAAATTAAGTCTGATGATGGTCTTATAAACCGAAAATTTGGTAGTTCAGTAAATTAAACCTGTAGGACAGACACAGTATTGTGTTCCATTTATTAGTTGTCATTTAACTTTTTTTGACACCAGGACCTGTGGCGTTGCAAGAAAAGCAAGATGATATACTGTCAGTATTTAATGATAAAAGAGAAAATCACAGTTTCAAAAAAATACTCATGGCGTTTCTTTTTGTCGGACATTGAAATTTAAGTTCTGTCATCGTTAAATTGAAAAATAAATTGAGATTCTGAGGATGCAAAATGATAATATAAGCTGATTCACTGCAATAATTTTCTTGGTACTCAGTACTCTCCAATGCATCCGCTTCTTGTCTCAAGATTCTTCATTGTCTCTACCACATTTTGTGAAAACGTCTATTTTTTTCTAAAATCCGGACCTTATAGTAAATATAGTATGAATGCCATATCTATTTTTGTATTCTATCTACGTATTTAACGTTTGAAAATATATTCCCGCCAAACATAGTATCGGAAATTCACTGCCCAAAAGGTAATTCTGACGCTTGTAAAAGCTATATACAGAAAGAACACAGAAAGAACTGTAAATGCATTATTTAATAATTCCTTATTTATGCTTTTTGCTGACAAATGTTGAAACGACAACCGTTGCAGCAATTGTTGGTATATCACTGAAACAACAAGGCTTACATTAGCTGGACTCACACTCTACATAATATCAGATGAGTTGCTTGCCTTACAGGAAACCTCAATATCTGCCAAGTCGAAGAAACATTGGTCATAATATCTCACACCATATCAGACCTCCAATTAATTAGGAAGCACAACAATTACACAAATCCATTACCTGTCGCAATCACTGACATAATATTCGCGATGAAGCGAAAACATCGAAAATTCGTAATGTCGGGGATGAAAGACAGATTTTGCAATCAGACACCCACGCTAAGAAACCATCAGCAAAGGGTGTCCCAGTAACGTCAGATAACAGCTGATAGCGGTATGGAAGCTCGAAAGGTCAAGAACATTTAAAAGCATAGGCAGATATAGATGTTGGGGAAAATTTCTCCGGTTATCAGGCAAGTCGTAGTGTCGTATCGTCGCAACGTTTCGACGAGTTTCCTACTCGTCGTCTGCAGGTATATGCGTAATTCATCTGTGTAACTGATGAATCAGCGAGTTTGACTGCCATGCGGAGCACCTGGAGTGAATTCTTAGCGTTGCGAGACATTTTTCCTTTGTGTGAAGACTCAGTATCATGAGCCGAAATGATGAGCCGATTGAATGAAAAGTAGCGACGCGGAAGTTCGGAAAGCTGAGAACGGCTGAGAGACCACACCTCGCGTACGGTTTCCGAATGACGCCATACGCCACACAATGATACGATCGACGGATGGTGTCGTTTCTTCCTCTGGGGCTGTTCGTGTTATGCTTTAATCATCCAATAATCTCGGGAACGCTCTGGTATGTTGGGATGAAAGAAACAAGAAGTTTCGCAATAGCTATTGCGAGGCTAAAGTGTAATCATCGCCTGATTAAAGAAACAACTCCATATCTTCACTCCATGCGATGTGAGCCACATGTTTTAGAGTGTGTTAGGGATATACAGCAAATAAAACTATCTTTAACTTGGAGGATTTGCTCATCATTTCCCAACAAGTCTGCAAAGCTTACCAGCTGATAATGATGTGGCAACGTGTAGACTGTTGTACAAGTTTGTGCCGGCCGAGCGGTTCTAGGTGCTTCAGTCCGGAACCACGCGGCTGCTACGGTCGCAGGTTCGAATCCTGCCTCGGTCATGGATGTGTGTGATGTCCTTAGGTTAGTTAGGTTTACGTAGTTCTAAGTTTAGGGGACTGATGACCTCAGATGTTAAGTCCCATAGCGCTTAGAGCCATTTGAACCATTTTTACATGTTTGTAATCAACAACAAAATCTGACAACACAAAATTGATCTGTTTAATAAAACTTGGAATGCATCTTGAACATCCGAGTGCCTTTAGGAATAGAATCAAAATACTCATTCCTGCAGGCTTACAGTGAGGTGATAAAAGTCATAGGATAGCTCCTGATATCGTGTCTGACTTACTTTTGTCCGGCATAGCGCAGTAACTCGACGTGGCATAGACTCAACAAGTCGCTGGAAGTCACCTGAAGAAATATTAAGCCACGATGCCCCTATAGCCGTCCAAATTGCCATAGTGTTGCCGGTGCAGGATTTTGTGCACGAACTCACCTCTCGATCAGGTCCCATAAATTTTCGACGGGATTCATATCAGGTGATCTGGATGGCCAAATCGTTGGCTCGAAATGTCCAGAATGTCCTGACAGGGCGCATTGTCATCCATAGAAGTTCCGTTATTGTCTGGAAACCTGAAGTCCATGAATGGCAACACATGCTCTCCCAGTAGCCGAACATAACCATTTCGAGTCAATTATTGATTCAGTTGTACCAGAGGTCCCAGTCCACTCTGCATAAACACAGCCCACACCATTATGGAGCCACCAGCTGCTTGCACAGTGCCTTGTTGACAACTTGCGTCCATGGCCTCTTGAGGCCTGAACCACACTCGATCCTGACATCAGCTCTTACCAACTGAAATTGGGACACATCCGACCAGGCGATGGTTTTCCAGTCGTATAGGGTCCAGTCCATACGGCCACAAGCAGGGGAAAGGCGCTCTAGCCGATTAACGCCTTATTTCACCGCACTGACCTAACAGGTACGTCCGTCCTACGTCCCACACTGATTTCTGCGGTTATTTCACACTGTGTCGCTTGTCTGTTACCACTGACAATCCTATGCAAACGCCGCTGCTCTCGGCCGTTAAGTGAAGGCCGTCGCCCACTGCCTTGTCCGTGGTAAGAAAATGGTTCAAACGGCTCTGGGCACTATGGGACTTAACATCTGAGGTCATCAGTCCCCTAGAACTTAGAACTACTTAAACCTGACTAACCTATGGACATCAAATACATCCATGACCGAAGTAGGATTCGAACCTGCCACCGTAGCGGTCGCGCGGTTCCAGACTGAAGCGCCTAGAACAGCTCGGCCACAACAGCCGGCCCGTGGTAAGAGGTAGTGCCAGAAGTTAGGTATTTTTGGCACACTCTTGATACTGTGGATCTCGGAATATTGAACTACCTACCGATATCGGAAATGACATGTACCATGTGTCTAGCTCCAGTTGCTATTCCGTATTTAAAATATGTTCAAATGGTTCTGAGCAGTATGGGACATATCTTCTCAGGTCATCAGTCCCCTAAAACTTAGAACAACTTAAACCGAACTAACCTAAGGACATCACACACATCCATGCCCGAGGCAGGATTCGAACCTGCGACCGTAGCGGTCGCGCGGCTCCAGTCTGTAGCGCCTAGAACTGCTCGGCCACTTACGCCGGTTTAAAATCTGTTAATTCCCATCGTGTTGCCGTAATCTCACTGTAAACCTTTTCAAATGAATCACCTGTGTATATATGACAACTCCGGCAACGCACTGCCCTTTTATACCTCGTGTATGCGATACTACCGCTATCTGTATATGTTCATATCGCTATCCCATGTCTTTTGTCACCTCAGTGCATACTCGGTGTTTAATGCGCACTAGTATGGATGGAACATACGTTTACAATTATAAAATGAGATTTTTTTCAATTTATACCTGTCTGTCAGTCAGACTACTCTGCGTTTCCAACATTATAGTCTTCATCTGATCCACTCTTTTGCGCTAAATATTGTATGTGAAAGTTTTTACTCTGGTAATACTATGTCACTTTTTACCTGTACTTTCTTTATAATGTTGTATAATTTTGAAGTATTGTAACTCAAAGAATAAAAAGAAAGAACACTTGTAAGGAGAAAAAAACTATAGTGACGTATTTTAATAGAATACGTCACTCGGTTGTTGATATCAATACCGTATATCGGCCACAAATGAGAGAAACTATGAGCTCCACTTGGCACTGTAACGACAGAGACACGGACTTACTCAGCCCGCGACATGACTGCCACGGTTCGAAAGCTCGGCTTAGCCGAGACGGGGACACTTGCGTTCTATCCAGGCTGGTACGGCTAAGCCATTAGCAACAGCGGCTGCGTGCTATATACGTAGGCAAGTACATCACAGAATAAACAAACCTGACAAGACACGCTGAACTTGGACGCACAGAACTAGAGCAACAAGCCAGAACATCACTGTTCTCTGGGCGGCCATGCTTTATCAAACGTCTCTTCTAGCGCAGGTCAAATCAGGCACTGCTGAAGGGGCTGAGAATTCTTACTTTATGTACAGAGAACTTTATCTGAGCATGAGCGTGATAGTCTTATTGTCGCATGCTGTGCGTCGTTGCATCTAGAGATAACGCAGCTGTGATTCCCATGTATTAATGCTAGATAACTCAAAAGTACCGGGAAAACTTCTGATAAGAGGGTATAGTCGCGTGTGCACAGCGGTGGAACTAGAGGTTGCTTTCGAAGGTACTCGGTTGTACAGTCGAAATTACTCCTGCGGACTATATAATATTTCAAAGAGGCAGCTGCTCGTCATTTGTAGCTGCAACTGTGGGGAAATATTCATAGGATTCCGTGTCTCAATCACTAAAAACGGAACCTTTGTAGGATCACTTTGTTGTGTGTCTGTCCATCGAACTGTTTAAAAGTCCGTCCGCTGTGACAGAGCGGTTCTAGGCGCTTCAGTCCGGAACCGCGCTGCTGCTACGGTCGCAGGTCCGAATCCTGCCTCGAGCATAGATGTGTGTGATGTCCTTAGGTTAGTTAGGTTTAAGTAATTCTAACTCTAGGGGGCTGATGACCTCAAATGTTAAGTCCCATAGTGCTTCCAGTCGTTTGAACCATTTGAAACTGTTCAAAACTCCTTTTCTCAGGAATGGGTAGACATATCAATGTTGAAATTTAGGTCACTTACTAAAGTCTATAGCGCTTTGGTGGTGTTAAAAGGTTAAACTTTCAAGTCAGTGTAACCAAAAGATGCGGACGTGTATGTCACATTGAAACATCCCCTTAGAATAATTTATAAATGACTGTGCTTAAACTGACACACAATATTTTTAGCGCAACGCAATGTGACTTTCAATAATCCCTACAAAAGAATGGCCCTGACTAACAATAACCTATACCTTTCATGAATCACTTACCTCATAAAAATCTTCGTTACTCAAACTACTGCAATACAGCTTGTGCCAATACTACCAGCTGAATAAAAGATTCTAACTACTGAAGGCACTAACTTCTGATAGGCATAGTTAGCAAATGAAAGACTTTGATAGAGTGCAAACAATGTATTTACCTTAATAGTGTTCAAAAGTCATTATATATATATATAATCAGTTCATGACATCCAGTCTTACAAATTTACTGTCTCTGATGGACACACGTCCAGATCATCCGCCCTCAAAACTCCACCATCTCTCTCCCCACATCCACCACTGCTGCCGGCTCACCTCCAACTGCGCAACGCTACGCGCTGTTAATAGCCAACTGCCCAACACTACAATGGCGAATGTTCCAACAATGCAAAGCAGCCACAGACTGCACACAGCACAGCCAGTGATTTTCATACAGAATGCTACGTGGAGTTACCAATATAAAAACCTAAACAGCCTACTTACAACATATTTTGATACTGGTCAACTCGCGCGACCGCTACGGTCGCAGGTTCGAATCCTGCCTCAGGCATGGATGTGTGTGATGTCCTTAGGTTAGTTAGGTTTAGGTAGGTCTAAGTTCTAGGGGACTGATGACCTCAGAAGTCAAGTCCCATAGTGCTCAGAGCCACTTGAACCATTTTTTTTTTGTATTTTTTTGTTTTGGACTGGTCAACTCACTCGTAAGAGCCTGTTGCTTACTTGCCGTTGGTCTAGAATCATGAAATCTGGCAAGAAGCAGCATTTCACAGTAAAAGCAAAGGGAAAAGTCGAAAATTGTGTATTTTTAATTATATCACATGAAAAAAAATCTTTCTTATTTGTTATCTGTCTGTCTGTCCGTCTGTCTGTTAAGTTACTTTTTCTCAGGAAACAGTTGACGTGCCAAGTTGAAATAATGTCGCATGCTGATGACTGTAAAAATGTGAATCTTCTAAGTCAATGCAATCAAAAGATACGGTCATTTACGTCACAAATTTTGATACAAACTCACTCATTTAAATATGTGGGGCACTACCCCTTGACGTAGAATCATGAAACTTGGCAAGATGGAAGGTTTCACACTACAAGTAAAAGAAAACTGTTAATTTGTACCCGTGGTCTAACATTCTCGGTCCTGGGTTCGAAACGTTAGCGGCCGAAGTGTTCCGGCATAATAAGTCACCCTCATTCTGCCAGCGCCCTTGTCAAAGGCGGCGGAGTAGCGGACAGAGATTAAGGGCACTCTCTTGTCCTAGGGGTAGGAAACTGCCCATAAAGGCGGAAGAATCAGCAATGATCAGCGGCGTGAGGATGCAGAAGCCATGTCACTTGTATCCACAGGACATGTGGCCTGTAATTGAAGAAGTGTCATGATGATCTCTCCATTGAAAAAAGATTCCGGAATAGTCACCCATTCGGATCTCCGGGAGGGGACTGCCAAGAGGGAGGTTACCATGAGAAAAAGATTGAATAATCAACGAAAGGATAACGTTCTACGAGTCGGGCGTGGAATGTAAGAAGCTTGAACTCTGTAGGAAAACTATAAAATCTGAAAAGGGAAGTGCAAAGGCTCATCTAGATATACTACGGGTCAGTGAAGTGAAATGTTAAGAAGACAAAGATTTCTGGTCAGATGAGTAGAGGGTAATATCAACAGCAGCAGAAAATTGTGCAATGGCAGTAGAATCCGTTATGAATTGGAAGGTAGGGCAGAGAGTGTGTTACTGTGAACAGTTCCGTTATAGGGTTGTTGTTATCAGAATCGAAAACAAACCAACACCGACAACGCTAGTTCAGGTACACATGCCGACGTCGCAAGCTGAAGATGAAGAGAGAGAGAAAGAACATGAGCATATTGAAAGGGTAACACTGTTCGTAAAGCGAGATGAAAATCTAATAGTCATGGGGGACTGCAATGCAGTTGTAGGGGAAGGAGAAGAAGAAAAGGTTGCAAGACAATATAGGCTTGGGACGACGAATGAGAGAGGAGAAAGACTAATTGAGTTCTGTAATAAAATTCAGCCAGTATTAGCAAATACTCTGTTCAAGAATCACAAGAGGAGAAGGTATACTTTGGAAAGGGCCGGTAGATAGTGAAAGATTTCAGTTAGATTACATCATGGTCAGAAAGAGATTCCAAAATCAGTTACTGGATTCTAAGGCGTACTCAGGATCAGATATAGACTCAGATCACAATATAGTAGTGATGAGGAGTAGGCTAAAGTTTAAGACATTAGTCAGGAAGAAACAATACGCAAAAAAGTGGGATACAGAAATAATAAGGAATGACGAGATACGCTTGAAGTTCTCTAAGGCTATAGATACATCAGTAAGGAATAGCTCGGTAGGCAGTACAAATGGACATATCTAGAAAGGGCCATCAAAGAAGTTGGAAAGAATAACATTCCATCAGAATTTCTAAAATCATTGGGGGAAGTGGCAACAAAACGACTATTCACTTTGGTGTGTAGAATGTATGAGTCTGGCGACATGTCATCTGACTTTCGGAAAAATATCATCCACACCGTTCCAAGCTGACAAGTGCGAGGATATCGCACAATCAACTTAACAGCTCACGCATCCAAGTTGCTGAGAAGAATAATATACAGATGAATGGAAAAGAAAATTGAGGACGTGCTAGATGACGATCAGTTTGGCTTTAGAAAAGATAAAGGCACCAGAGAGGCAATTCTGACGTTGCGGTCGATAATGGAAGCAAGACTAAAGAAAAATCAAGACACATTCATAGGATTTGTCGATCTGAAAAAAGCGTTCGACAATGTAGAATGGTGCAAGATCTTCGAAATTCTGAGTAAAATAGGGGTAAGCTATAGGGAGAGAGGGCTATATACAATATGTACAAGAGCCAAGAGGGAATACGAGGTGCATTCAAGTTCTAAGGCCTCCGATTTTTTTCTAATTAACTACTCACCCGCAATCGATGAAACTGGCGGTACTTCTCGACGTATTAGCCCCACAGACGTACACATTTTTCACAACGCTGACGCCATGATTCCATGGCAGCGGCGAAGGCTTCCTTAGGAGTCTGTTTTGACCACTGGAAAATCGCTGAGGCAATAGCAGCACGGCTGGTGAATGTGCGGCCACGGAGAGTGACTTTCATTGTTGGAAAAAGCCAAAAGTCACTAGGAGCCAGGTCAGGTGAGTAGGGAGCATGAGGAATCACTTCAAAGTTGTTATCACGAAGAAACTGTTGCGTAACGTTAGCTCGATGTGCAGGTGCGTTGTCTTGGTGAAACAGCACACGCGCAGCCCTTCCCGGACGTTTTTGCTGCAGTGCAGGAAGGAATTTGTTCTTCAAAACATTTTCGTAGGATGCACCTGTTACCGTAGTGCCCTTTCGAACGCAATGGGTAAGGATTACGCCCTCGCTGTCCCACAACATGGACACCATCATTTTTTCAGCACTGGTGGTTACCCAAAATTTTTTTGGTGGCGGTGAATCTGTGTGCTTCCATTGAGCTGACTGGCGCTTTGTTTCTGGATTGAAAAATGGCATCCACGTCTCATCCATTGTCACAACCGACGAAAAGAAAGTCCCATTCATGCTGTCGTTGCACGTCAACATTGCTTGGCAACATGCCACACGGGCAGCCATGTGGTCGTCCGTCAGCATTCGTGGCACCCACCTGGATGACAATTTTCTCATTTTCCGGTCGTCATGCAGGATTGTGTGCACAGAACCCACAAAAATGCCAACTCTGGAGGCAATCTGTTCAACAGTCATTCGGCGATCCCCCAAATAATTCTCTCCACTTTCTCGATCATGTCGTCAGACTGGCTTGTGCGAGCCCGAGGTTGTTTCGGTTTGTTGTCACACGATGTTCTGCCTTCATTAAACTGTTGCACACACGAACGCACTTTCGACACGTCCATAACTCCATCACCACATGTCTCCTTCAATTGTCGATGAATTTCAATTGGTTTCACACCACACGAATTCAGAAAACGAATGATTGCATGCTGTTCAAGTAAGAAAAACGTCGCCATTTTAAGTATTTAAAACAGTTCTCATTCTCGCCACTAGCAGTAAAATTCCATCTGCCGTACGGTGCTGCCATCTCCGGGACGTATTGACAATGAACGCGGCCTCATTTTAAAACAATGCGCATGTTTCTATCTCTTTCCAGTCCAGAGAAAAAAAATCGGAGGCCTTAGAACTTGAATGCTCCTCGTAATAAGAGTGGACGATCAAGAACGAAGTGCTGGGATTGAACAGGATGTAAGGCAGGAATGTATTCTTACGTCCCTACTGTTCAGTCTGTACATCGAAGAAGCAATGATAGAAATAAAAGCAAGATCCTGAGGGAAAGAGAAGAAGAACTGCATGATCTACTCAATGGAATGAACTATCTAATGAATACAGAATATGGACTGAGAGTAAATCGAAGAAAGACAAAAGTAATGAGAAGTAGCAGAAATGAGAACAACGAGAAACTTAACAGCAGGACTGATGGTCACGAAGTAGATGTAGTTAAGAAATTCTGCTACTTGGTAGTAGAATAACCAATGTTGGATGGAGTAAGGAGAACATCGAAAGCAGACTAGCAATGGCAAAAAGGGCTTTCCTGACCAAGAGAAGTCTACCAGTATCAAACATAGACCTTAATTTGAGGAAGAAATTTCTGAGAATGTACGTCTTGAATACAGAATTGTATGGTAGTGAAAAATGTACGGTGGGAAAACCGGAAGCATTTGAGGTTCGGTGTTACATAAGAATATTAAAAATTAGGTTGACTGATAAGGTAAGGAATGAGGAGGTTCTGTGCAGGATCGGAGAGGAAAGGAATACGTGGGAAACACTGACAAGGAGAAGGGACAGGACGATAGGACGTTTGTTTAGACACTGGGGAATGACTTCCATGGTATTAGAAGGAGCTGTAGAGGGCCAAAACTTTGGAGGAAGGCAGAGATTGGAATACATACAGGAAATAATTGAGGACGTACGTGCTACTCTGAGATGAAGAGGTTAGAACAGGAGGTGAATTTGTGGCGGGCCGCATCAAACCAGTCAGAAGACTGATGACAAAAAAAAAAAAAAAAATCTGTCGTGACGAATGATGCAGGGTATACATTAGCCACTACTTCGCTTCATAAATACCCCAGCAGTTAAGCTTGTAAAGGCCCCCACATACGCTACTGCATGCTTGACAATCACGCTCGCGTAAGCGTGCTTGCTCAAGCGTGCACAAATTCCTCGTGCCTCCACAAGACTCAAGCACGCACTTACGAGCATCAGTTTGTTTACATTGGAAAATGTTGAGGACAGACAACGATGCGCTTGCTGTTGCAGCCTTTATGCTTGTTTTACGGAAAAAGCAAGAGGAAACGCGATATGTGGAGTAAAGAGTTGCTTAAGAAACGAAAATCGTATTCTCATACAAATTTACTGAGTGAATTGAAGATATATCCTCGTGATTGGCATAATTACCTCAGGACGAGTGAGGAAACGTATTTGAATCTTTTGTCGCGAGTTCCATGCTATGTTTTCGGTATTTAAGTGCCCTCCTAGGAATACTATTCCATAACCATTAAAGACCACACGCATATAGTCTGGCATGACGCTCTTCTTTGGTTTAAGATAGGCAGCAGTGCAGGTAATGTTGGCTGTTGCCGTGTGGATTGTGACTGCCATGCTTTGAAGTGTTCGTAGCTGCGGCAGCCGTTCGTGATGGTGGCGTACGTCGCTCTTGACTAGGCCGGTGGTCCCTCCACCTCGTCGTCCTTGTCGGTCTGTCCCGTAGACTTGCATATTTCTTATCTGCAGCTCCGTTGTTTCTCGGACATGTGTTCCCGAAATATAGGGCGACATCTGTCTGGTGGCGATGTATGAAATCTATGAACTCACCCTTCTTGGTGTGCAGCCAATTTGCATTCCAAACGCAAAATTTAACGTTTCTTGTTCGTTGGCGACGGAAGCCATCAGAACAGTCTCATCTAGAGAGAGGATACTTGTCAGTTTCTGCCGCATGGCGATATCCACCACTGCTGATGTGGTAGACTGCCGCAGGATTATCGGCACCTCACAGATGTGGCTCGTTGTCTCAGATAGATGGTGACGGAGTATGGTTGCGTTTGTCTACATCTACATTTTCTAAGCGTCCTGCCAATAAAACGCTGTCTTTGGTTAGCCTTCCCCACAACATCTTCTGTGTGTTCCTTCCAATTTAAGTTGTTCGTAATTGTATACCTAGGTATTTAGTTGAATTTACGGCTTTTATGTTAGACTGATTTATCGTGTAACCGAAGTTTAACGAATTCCTTTTAGCACTCATGTGGATGATCTCACACTTTTCGTTATTTAAGCCGGCCGAAGTGGCCGTGCGGTTAAAGGCGCTGCAGTCTGGAACCGCAAGACCGCTACGGTCGCAGGTTCGAATCCTACCTCGGGCATGGATGTTTGTGATGTCCTTAGGTTAGTTAGGTTTAACTAGTTCTAAGTTCTAGGGGACTAATGACCTCAGCAGTTGAGCCCCATAGTGCTCAGAGCCATTTGAACCATTTTTCGTTATTTAAGGTCAACTGGCATTTCTCGCACCATTCAGATATCTTTTCTAAATCGTTTTGCAATTTGTTTTGATCTTGTGAAGACTTTCTTAGTCGATAAACGACAGCTTCATCTGCAAACAACCCTAGACGGCTGCTCAGATTGTCTCCTAAATCGTTTATACAGATAAGGAACAGAAAAGGGCCTATAACACTACCCTGGGGAACGCCAGAAATCACCTCTGTTTTACTCGATGACATTCCGTCAATTACTACGAACCGTGACCTCTCTGACAAGAAATCACAAATCCAGTCACATAACTGAGAGAAAAGCCTTCCGGAAATCCAGAAATACGGAATCGATCTGAAATCCCTCGCTAATAACACTCAACACTTCAAGTTCATGTTTTATATAGCAATAGTGCTGCTGAATCTTCAGTAACCTTATGAGACGTGGGCTTTATTTCGCAAGATCATAAAAGCATGAGACGGGCTTCATCTAAAACGTTGCAAGATACCCACTGATGAATATCGAGTGGTCAAACCATGTCAGGAACACGAAGGAGCTTTGAAAAGTTAAAGTAGCCGGCACTGAAGCGTACATCATGCGCTGACAGCTAAGTTGGTGCAGAATGGTCTTCAGGATGCCTGTGTAAGGAATGACAAATGCATCTTCTGCTCTTAACAGCAAAAATGCACATGGAAACATGGCGACCAGTTCATCCCTTACAAAGATTTTTAGAACAGTCGTCAGAAGCTAAGCAAACGTTGGGTCCCAAGCAGCAAGCCTCGGAAGAGTGTCGCCTAAAATAGAGGTCTTTGGGGAAAGCACCGAATGAGGTTGACCATCTGCAGCTGTCATATACAGCTACACTGTCTGACAAAAAAGGTGATGTACCCAGAAGGCAGGGCCGTATGTCAATGTAACCTCGTACACCATCAGTGGGTTTGTAAATGATTAGAGATGCAATTTTCTGTGCCGGGTAGAACAGCTACCAGAGTGCATGAATGTTGTTTGTGTTTACTGTTGTTACCAGGCATCGCAGAGTATATAAGAGGCGTGAACAGTGTTGTATATTGAGTGACCACTGTGAATGATACGGAGATGCCGCGTTCTTGTGTGAGGTAGCTTTATCAGCGGCTGACGGAGTCTGGAAGAGGCTTCATTGGAGGGCTGGACGAATCGTGAAAATGCAGATTTGTAGGGCATTAGGATGAGCCAGATGCACGATGTTGGCCTGTATGGGTATGTAAGGCAGGCAAACTCGTCATCAAGGGTCAGGTCAACAAGAATGAAAAAGACGAAGGATGTTAGCCGTACTGTGCACCAAACACATAGTAGCTCTACACATCTGCCCCCGCCATCCGCGAGCAAGAAAAGCACTCCCTGCAACTTTCTGTGTTATGCCATACCACTGGTCGGAGATGTAACAACCGCTAGAATAGGGGATTACCGTCCCATAGAATAGTTACCATTAACAGAAGGCAAATGGCTGATTTGGAAGCGGTGCTGTGCTGGAAAGCATGCGCTGCAAATGAATGGTGTGCGTTGTGCTCAGCGATTAATCTCTGTTCTACGCTATCCTGAATAACCAGCGTCGCAGAGTGTACCGGTGACCTTCCAATATTTTTGAGAGACACAACGATTATATTATCCCTTCCTTTCTGTGGTTATTAATTATTATTATTATTACTATTATTATTAAGTGAAACACAAGAAAGGGATAATATAAGAAATATATAAATATTGATTTGTAGGTGGCCAAAGACAAATATTAAATTATGTTTCAAATGAGCGCCAGGTTCCCTACAAATTATTTCAAATGCTTTCGGCCATATGTAATGCAGGCTAAGTTCACTGACCTAGAATAAATCCTATCTCTGAAAGTATGCATTTTTTTTGACGAAATAAAATTAGTGGAGCTTTGCACTTTAGTTAATTGAATAACTTGAAATGATTCCTTCTGCTCTGGCTGTGGTGATATGTTAGACAGAAAAATAAATTTAAATACGCCGCGTAATGGCAGCCAATTGTTGCCAGTCAAAGCTCACCGATGCTCGCTTAACAGAGACTGAAAAATTGCTAAATAACTTCTTGCAATTCTTAATTCAGGAAGAATTGTTTGCATGGGTTCTTTAAGTATCACAATGCACTCAGTTTTTGTAAATACACTCCTGGAAATTGAAATAAGAACACCGTGAATTCATTGTCCCAAGAAGGGGAAACTTTATTGACACATTCCCGGGGTCAGATACATCACATGATCACACTGACAGAACCACAGGCACATAGACACAGGCAACAGAGCATGCACAATGTCGGCACTAGTACAGTGTATATCCACCTTTCGCAGCAATGCAGGCTGCTATTCTCCCATGGAGACGATCGTAGAGATGCTGGATGTAGTCCTGTGGAACGGCTTGCCATGCCATTTCCACCTGGCGCCTCAGTTGGACCAGCGTTCGTGCTGGACGTGCAGACCGCGTGAGACGACGCTTCATCCAGCCCCAAACATGCTCAATGGGGGACAGATCCGGAGATCTTGCTGGCCAGGGTAGTTGACTTACACCTTCTAGAGCACGTTGGGTGGCACGGGATACATGCGGACGTGCATTGTCCTGTTGGAACAGCAAGTTCCCTTGCCGGTCTAGGAATGGTAGAACGATGGGTTCGATGACGGTTTGGATGTACCGTGCACTATTCAGTGTCCCTTCGACGATCACCAGTGGTGTACGGCCAGTGTAGGAGATCGCTCCCCACACCATGATGCCGGGTGTTGGCCCTGTGTGCCTCGGTCGTATGCAGTCCTGATTGTGGCGCTCACCTGCACGGCGCCAAACGCGCATACGACCATCATTGGCACCAAGGCAGAAGCGACTCTCATCGCTGAAGACGACACGTCTCCATTCGTCCCTCCATTCACGCCTGTCGCGACACCACTGGAGGCGGGCTGCACGATGTTGGGGCGTGAGCGGAAGACGGCCTAACGGTGTGCGGGACCGTAGCCCAGCTTCATGGAGACGGTTGCGAATGGTCCTCGCCGATACCCCAGGAGCAACAGTGTCCCTAATTTGCTGGGAAGTGGCGGTGCGGTCCCCTACGGCACTGCGTAGGATCCTACGGTCTTGGCGTGCATCCGTGCGTCGCTGCGGTCCGGTCCCAGGTCGATGGGCACGTGCACCTTCCGCCGACCACTGGCGACAACATCGATGTACTGTGGAGACCTCACGCCCCACGTGTTGAGCAATTCGGCGGTACGTCCACCCGGCCTCCCGCATGCCCACTATACGCCCTCCCTCAAAGTCCGTCAACTGCACATACGGTTCACGTCCACGCTGTCGCGGCATGCTATCAGTGTTAAAGACTGCGATGGAGCTCCGTATGCCACGGCAGACTGGCTGACACTGACGGCGGCGGTGCACAAATGCTGCGCAGCTAGCGCCATTCGACGGCCAACACCGCGGTTCCTGGTGTGTCCGCTGTGCAGTGCGTGTGATCATTGCTTGTACAGCCCTCTCGCAGTGTCCGGAGCAAGTATGGTGGGTCTGACACACCGGTGTCAATGTGTTCTTTTTTCCATTTCCAGGAGTGTATATTTCCACAAGGCACAGAATACACACTTGAATTATTCGCTACGTACGAGAACAAAAGCTACTGCAAGCGTACATTACATACAGCACAAGAAATGATCTGACTCGAAGTGATTTTAAACAGTTTTTTTCTCTTATATAGAATGACAAAGATAATAATGTTAGTATCGAGAACGTTATGCACTACGATCTCATCTAACATAAAAAATGCCTTTTCAAAACATTGCAATCAATATAGTCTTTCTTTAAAGCTAATTTAATACATTTTCGTAATTAATTTGTCGTTTATATCCATATAATATTATTCAGAGTCCTTTTAACATTTACCTAAAATATGTCGGCTTGAATATTTCAAAAGGGGCACTATACGGTGTTTCTCCTGCTGTGATGAAATGGGGAGCCAAGTCGTGCCTGACAGTGGTTGAGGGAACTATGATGACACAACTGAACGTCACGGCATGGGTATCCTGCGTCCTTGTGTGTTACCTCATATGCGAGTTTTCGTTACGCAAATGCTGGTCCACACATAGACGTGTCGTTATGGACTGTCTGCACGACGTCGAGGTACTCATGTGACCAGCAAGATCCCCAGATCTGGTGTGGGACCGGCCCAGACGCCCCCATCTACAGCTACCGGATGATCTAAAAGTCAGAATGAATTTGAAAACTTAATAAACCACGGCATTATGTAGACAGAGAGGTAAGAATTGACACACATGCTTGGAATGACATAGGGTTTTATTAGAACAAAAAAAAAAAAAAACAATGTTCACAAAATGTCCGACAGATCGCGCTGGACAGCAAAACTGCTACCGTGACGGGTGAGAGGTGCGCCGATATGTTACAGAATCGCATCATCCCCAGCCTGGCTGATAAACACCTGCTGGAACGTACGATGTTTCTGCAGGATGGCGCTCCACCCCATATTGCTAGACGCGTGAAAGATCTCTTGCGCGCGTCGTTTGGTGATAATCGTGTGCTCAGCCGCCACTTCCGTCATGCTTGGCCTCCCAGGTCCCTAGAGCTCAGTCCGTGCGATTATTGGCTTTGGGGTTACCTTAAGTCGCAAGTGTATCGTGATCGACCGACATCTCTAGGGATGCTGAAAGACAACATCCGACACCAATGCCTCACCATAACTCCGGACATTCTTTACAGTGCTGTTCACAACATTATATTGCTATTCTGATCGGATGAAGCCCCATCTGTCAGACATTTTTTGAACTCTTGTATTTTTTTGGTTCTAATAAAACCCCATGTCATTCCAAACATGTGTGACAATTTGTACCTCTCTACCTACATTTGATGTGTTGGCAAATGTGCCAACACCTTGTAGATAGAGGAGGCCGAAATGCACGCTATCTAACGCAGACGGGCGTGAATTCTGGAACAGGATAAGTAGTGAATGGTAGCAAGAAAAGTACGTTGCTTTGGGAATACTTAACTTTTATATAGTCCTTTGGTTTACAACGTTCTTGATGAGACATTTCATACGATAACTATCAAACTATGTAAGGCTAATGGCGCCTTGCTAGGTCGTAGCCATGTACTTAGCTGAAGGCTATTCTAACTGTCTCTCGGCAAATGAGAGAAAGGCTTCGTCATTGTAGTCGCTAGCAAAGTCGGCGTACAACTGGGGCGAGTGCTAGTCCGTATCTCGAGACCTGCCTTGTGGTGGCGCTCGGTCTGCGATCACACAGTGGCGACACGCGGGTCCGACATGTACTAAATGGACCGCGGCCGATTTAAGCTACCACCTAGCAAGTGTGGTGTCTGGCGGTGACACCACATTCCTCCCCCGCAAATCGGCGAACGGTCGTGTTATAAGGCTTCCGCCCGCCGTGGGGAGGACCCCATGTTGACGTATGCGATGAGGTGGGGAGCCTAACAACAGGCGAGGCCGTGCCACCCGCACCCGGCCATTCGGTCAGAGGGGAGCTAGGAAACGCCTGAAAACCTAGTCCAGGGTGCACGTCGGCCGATTTAAGCTACCACCTAGCAAGTGTGGTGTCGGGCGGTGACACCACAACATTATTCCTTGATTTATTCAGTTTTCAAATTTATACTGACTTTTTGATCACCCTGTACATCTACATCTATATGGATACTCTGCAAATCACACTCAAGTTCCTGTCAAGGGGTTCATCGAACCAACCACCTTCACAATAATTCGCTGTAAGTTCACTCGAACAGCGTTCGGAAGAAATGAACACCTGTACCTTTCCGTGCGAGCTTTAATTTCCCTTTATTTATTATTATGATCATTTCTCCCTATGTGGGTCGGCGTCAACAAAATATTTTCGCATTCGGAGGAGGAAGCTGGTGACTGAAATTTCGTTTGAACATCTAGCTGCAACAGAAAAGCCTTTGTTTTAATGATGTCCAGCCCGAAACCTGTATCATGTCCGTGACACTCTCTTCTCTATTTCTCGAAAACACGAAACGTGCTCCCCTTCTTCGAACTTTCTCGAGGTTCTCCACTAATCCTATCTGGTAAGGATACCAGACGTCGCTGCAGTATTCCAAAAGAAGACCGAGAAGCGTAGTGCAGGCAGTCTATAATTAGATCAGTTGCATTTTCTAACTTTTCGGCCAACAAATCGCAGTCTTAGGTTCGTCTTCCCCGTAACACTTTCTATGCGTTCTTTCTAATTTAAGTTGTTCATAATTGTAATTCCAAGGAATTTAGTCGAATTTACGACCGTTAGATTCGATTGATTTATCGTGTAACCGAAGTTTAAAGGATTCCTTTTAGCACTCATGTCGATGGCCTCATACTTTTCATTATTTAGGGTCAACTGCCAATTTTTGCACCATACACAATCTTATACAAATAGTTTTGCATTTCGGTTTGATTTTTTGATGACTTTACTACACGATAAATGACAGCCTCATCTGCAAACAACCTTAACACCACTGCTCAGATCGTCTCCTAAATAGTTTCTACAGTAAGGAACAACAGAGGACCTATAACACTACCTTGGGGAACGCCAGGTATCACTTCTGTTTTAATCGGCGATTTTCCGTCAGTTACTACGAACTGCTATCTCTCTGACATGAAATCGCGAATCCAGTCGCAGAACTGAGACGATATACCACAAGCACACAATTTGATTACAAGCCACTTGTGAGGTTCGGTGTCAAAAGCCTTCTGGAAATCTAGAAATATAGAATCAATCTGAAATTGTTTGTCGATGCCACTCAACACTTCGTGTGAGTAGAGAGCTAGTTGTGTTTCACAAAAACGGTGTTTTCTAAAATCCGTGTTGTCTACGTGTCAATAGAACATTGTGTTCGAGGTAATTCATAGTGTTCGAACACAATAAAAGTTCAAAAATCCTGCTGCATATCTACGTTAATGGCATGGGTCTGTAATTTAGTGGATTACTCATATTGTAAGTAGTCTGTTTAGTTTTTCTTATTGGAAACGCCTTGTAGCGCTCTGTATGAAAATCACTGGCTGTGCTGTGTGCAGTCTGTGGCTAGTTTGCATTGTTGTCTGCCATTGTCGTGTTGGGCAGCTGGATGTTAACAGCGCGTAGCGTTGCGCAGTTGGAGGTGAGCCGCCAGCAGTGGTGGATGTGGGGAAGTGAGATAGCGGATTTTTGAGAGCGGATGATCTGGACGTGTGTCCATCAGAAACAGTACATTAGTAAGAATGAATGTCATGAACTGCTTTATATATTATGATTTTTGAACACTATTAAGGTAAATACATTGTTTGTTCTCTATCAAAATCTTTCATTTGCTAACTATGCCTATCAGTAGTTAGTGCCTTCAGTAGTTAGAATCTTTTATTTAGCTGGCAGTAGTGGCGCTCGCCGTATTGCAGTAGTTCGAGTAACGAAGATTTTTGTGAGGTAAGTGATTTGTGAAAGGTATAGGTTAATATTAGTCAGGGCCATTCTTTTGTAGGGATTATTAAAAGTCATACTGCGTTGCGCTAAAAATATTGTGTGTCAGTTTAAGCACATTCATTTATAATTTTTCTAAGGGGCCGTTTCATATGTCGACCCTTAGCCTAGGATACCTCACTGGAATCTTCCGATTTTTTCTTGTAGTTTGTGTAATTAGTGTAGCTGTTGTTCATTGCTAGCGCGTAATTATAGAGAGAATTTCCTTTGTAGTTGTAGTTTTTCATTGCTGTACAGTAAAACAGTTGTGGCATGCATGTATATTTGCACCAAGTATTGCGCAGGTGCACTAGCAATTAACGAGATTTTATTTTCAGTGCTATGTTAATGTGTGTTTTTTTATTTTTCTCTTCAAATTGTGCTTTTCTGTGTTGTCGTGTGAAATATTGTGACAATAATGGCATGTGAAAAACGTAATACTAGGCTCCAAAGTAAACTGAGAAATGACAGTGAAGACGAAAGCAGTGTGTTAGCGCCACCGTGTAATGAATTAACTAATGTTCAAACTAGTAATTTGGTAATTGTGCATAGGGAAATGGAGCAGGGTGCAAATAATGGTGTAGACAGTGAAACAATTAGTGAACAGGGAAGCATTATGGATCGATCGGTGGGCAACAGTTCGCCTCAGGAATCCGAAATGACACGACACAATCCTGCAAATACTGTAGATTCAAGTTTTGCGTCTGCACCGTTTTCTCAAATAAGTCAAGACACATTTTCTGCTCGTCGAAATGTGAATGTTGCCGGTGCAAATGCACTGCCGAAAAGCATAGAGGAACAGATTCCAGACACTAATACATTATTATTGCAATTAATGCAACAAATGAAACAAAATCAGAGACAAACACAGCAACAGTCAGACACAATAAAACAAAATCTTCAAAAGTTAGACACAATGGAAGAACACCAGAGACAAACACAGCAACAGTTAGACGCAATGGAACAAAATCTTCACACCACACTTGAACAAACACGTGAAGATTTAACTACTGAGTTGCATAAAATCGAATCGAAATGTCAAAAAGTCTGTAATGACGTAAAAACACAAATTTGTGAGCATTACCAACCTATTTTTTCGCGGCATGAAAATATATTACAGAATCACGAAGCAGCCATAAAACAACTGCAAACTATTGTTCATGAAAATCATGACACCTTGCTAGCTAAAATTGACTCAGTTGCATCTACCGATTCGGTTACGCAACTTGCAAAAACTCAGGAAAACTTAAAGGACACAGTAGATACGATTTCAACACAAATGGACACTCTGAACCTTGGTTCAGAAAAACACACTGATGAAATAAGTTCACTATCAGAGAAAGTAGCCGAACTTTCGGTCCAGTTGACTAACTTATCTACAAAGGTAGATGATGATCTGAATGACACAAGACCTGTAGCCTTCACTGACACAGAACAGTATGAACAAATTAAGAAATTCAAACAAAATCAGAATCAAATTAAGGTGGTGGTGGTGGTTAGTGTTTAACGTCCCGTCGATAACGAGGTCATTAGAGACGGAGCGAAAGCTCGGGTTAGGGAAGGATTGGGAAGGCAATCGGCCGTGCCCTTTCAAAGGAACCATCCCGGCATTTGCCTGAAACGATTTAGGGAAATCACGGAAAACCTAAATCAGGACGGCCAGAGACGGGATTGAACAGAATCAAATTAATACGCAACACAAAAGAGAAATCCGGGAAGTACAAGATCAGTTGGCACAAGTAATACAAAAATTACCTATTTCAGAGGACACTCGCGCTCCAATACAGGATGACGGACGTAGAAATACGGAACAGCCACGAAATAATAACACAGCGCATTTCGGAAATTATGAAAGAAATTGGCACGGTGCACCGAATTTTGAAATGGAACCGCCGAAACGACGTAACAATGACCGGCATGCGACTCGCCGACACGATGATTTTGACTATAAGCTGTTCATTACAACACGTAAATTCAAAACATTTAAGAATTCTGACAACGACATTCATTCACAAGCGTGGCTTCATCAACTCTCTCATTGTTTTCCTCCCAACTGGTCATTAGAGCACAGATTAGAATTTATGTGTGGCTATTTAGAGAATGAACCAGCTGTAAGAATGCGATCGGTCATTCACGATTGCCACAGTGAAGGAGAATTTTATCATGCCTTCCTCTCAGCATATTGGTCTCAAGCTACACAGGACCGAGTAAAACATAGCATCACAATGATGAAACATTTAGAACAATCTGAATTTTCCAGTCTTGTGAAATATTTTGAAGACATGTTGCACAAGAATCAGTACCTGTCAAACCCATACAGCCCCTCAGAACTCATCCGCATTTGCTTAATCAGATTGCCTGAACATTTACGACACATTATTTTGGCAGGACGTTGCAAATACGACATTGAGGCTTTTCAGGGACTGTTACAAGAATTGGAAATTGACACTGACAATCGCTGAACTCGAAAACAGGAGCACAACAATTACAAAAATGGTTCAAATGGCTCTCAGCACTATGGGGCTCAACTGCTGAGGTCATTAGTCCCCTAGAACTTAGAACTAGTTAAACCTAACTAACCTAAGGGCATCACAAACATCCATGCCCGAGACAGGATTCGGACCTGCGACCGTAGCGGTCTTGCGGTTCCAGACTGCAGCGCCTTTAACCGCACGGCCACTTCGGCCGGCACAACAATTACAGGTCACATCCGTCACAATTCCGCGATGACAGAAATAATAAATGGACACGACAAGGCTATTCTTACAATGTAAATCGTGACCAAAACAGACACCACCCGTATGACAACCATTGGCAGAGTAGTAATAATTACAGGGAAAGATCACCTCTCCACGGTAATGACTGTCACAGAGACAATCAGAGAAACAGACAATATGGGAACCAAAATAATTATTATCGAGGGAGACAGAATAACTTCAGACGCAATGGTGTAGCGCGCAGTTACGATTCAGGGAGAAATTCTCCACCACGTGACCGACAAGAAAGAAACTATAGTATCTATCGACATGACGACAGACGATATGATCGTAACGACAGACCTGAATTGCATCAGAACTGGCGGGATTCAAAGAGGGCAGGGCCCTCTCGACAAGGTGAATTTGTAGAAGTTAGGTCTCCAAATCCCAATAACGACGCGCGTCAACAAAGACACAATAGGCAATGACTCATACCGCTGGCACCCACAAAACGTACTTATGAAACTGACGACGCAGCCGCCGTAGCTAGTAATTATGTAAAAATGGAAGACATTAGGGACATCTTACTCCAGGAACACTACGTAAAACATAACAACATTGCATATCATGTGATTCACGTTACAGTAAATGACGTAAAATTTACGGCAGTACTTGACTCTGGCAGTCCCATTTCAGTAATTGGTGAAACAGCCTTTAGCAAATGCAACAAATCGAACGATTGCCCCACACTTCCGTTGCGTAAGATTAAATTACAAGGTGCAATCGTTGGAAAAAGTGTAGATGTACGCCAACAAACCAACTTAGAATTCTTTTGTCAAAGCCACAGCTTCTCTATGAACTTTCTTATTGTTCCATTATTGTCGACGGAAATTATATTGGGAGTAGACTTTTTGAATGAATACAAAACATTCTTAAACTTTCACGATGCTGAAATAAGTTTAGAGAAAGAAAGTAAGTCAGTAGCTTTGAAATTTGAAGATTGGCTCTCAAACCATGACGAGGAAATTAATCGGCTTTACCTTCTGTTACACAACAGTTCGGAATTTTCTACGGAACTAGACACTAACAATCACTCTGCAAGTACTGACAGGGATGATATCGACGACATATTTGAAACTAATGAGTTAATTCAGAATAACATCCAAAAAATTGAAAATTGTAATGACACTGACAGGCAGGACCTTTTTGAGATTTTACAAGCACATTCCACAGTTTTTACTCACAAAACAGGAACAATCAAGGGATTTGAATACCAATTTCGTGTTCGTGAGCATACTAAATTTTGTGTTAGACCATACGTAATTCCAGCACATTATAGGGACCGTGTTAGAACAGAAATACAATCTATGCTTGACGATGGCATTATTGAGCCTGCAGTAAGCTCATACAACAATCCATTACATGTTGTTGAGAAGAAAAATGGATCGATCAGACTTGTCTTAGATTCGAGACAAATCAATACTATCATTATTCCTGAAACAGACAGGCTGCAAACGATGGAAGACCTTCTTCAAAATTTTAATGGTGTAAAAGTGTTGTCTTCTATTGATCTCAGATCCAGCTTTTATCAGATCGAACTTCATCCAGAATGTAGAAAAAGTAGAACATACACAGCTTTTCTTTGTTTCGGCGTTTGTTATCAATTTCGGAAACTTCCTTTTGGTTTGAACATTTCTTCAGCTGCGTTCATTCGCGGACTAAATCCCATATTACCTGATTTCTTAAAACGTCACATCACCTTATATGTTGATGATATTCTAATAGCAGAAGCCTCATGGGAACAACATAATCGCATCCTCAACAGCTTGTTACGTATTTTTGCAGAATCTGGAATTACAGTCTGAATTCGGTAGGTCAAAGGTGAGGTTTTTGGGACATATTATTTCTTCTGAAGGCATTCAGCCGGATCCTGAAATGTTAGAAGCAATCAGAGCCATTCCAGTTCCATCCACAAAAAAACATGTCCGCAGTTTTCTATGTCTCGTAAATTTTTACCGTCGTTTTCTGAATATGCAAATTCTAGTTACACCAAAACTTTTTTCTCTCACTGGAAAAAATACTATTTGGAACTGGGACGAACAAGCACAGTTTGAATTCAATTCTTTGAAAGAAATGCTACTTAACGCGCCAATACTAGCTCGTCCAGATCTGTCACAAGATTTCTGCTTTAGCACAGATTCTTTTAAAGTCGGTCTTGGTGCCCATTTATTTCAAGAAGCCATAGAAAATGACACTACTGTTCAGAAAACCATTGCTTTTGCTAGCCGAGTGCTAACAAAATCTGAAAAAAATTATTCCGTTACTGAATTAGAAGCTTTAGCTATCGTTTGGGCATTTAACAAATTCCGTTTCTTTCTTTCTGGCAAGCACGTAAAAGTATACAGTGATCATCGTGCATTACAATTTCTTATGTCTTCAAAATTAAATCATGACAGGTTGAAACGTTGTGCATTGTTTCTGCAAGAATTCCACTTCACAATAGTCTACATTCCCGGCAAGGAGAACATTGTTGCGGACGCACTGTCACGCGCACCGGCTGGCCTTGAGAAAAGTAACACAGAAGGCACCCTCGAGGAAACCTTCAGTATTCTTTACATTCAGAAAGTCGCCTTTGAAAACTTCATCACCACATCTTTAAAGGACATTGATCATGAACAAGATAAAGATCCGATTTGGAACGATATCAAAAGTAAATGGCATGAAAAGACGCACACTCAGATTCGGCATTATTATCTGGTTAGAAACAACATACTCTTCAAACGCTGCACTGTTGATGACAAGCTATGGGTACTTTGCATTCCAGACGATTTTGTTAATAAGCTCATTTGGTACATTCATTTCAGCTACGCAAATTTTGGTCCACGAAAATGTTATCATGTTCTTCGAACGACTTGTTATTTTAACAATATGGAAAAGAGAATTCGAAGAGTCTTGTCTATTTGTAAATTTTGTCAAAAGGCGAAACCATCTACTATCTCACATCGTGCTCCGTTGTTTCCTATCATTCCTTCTAAATTAAAAGAATTTGCTGCTGTTGATCTCTTGGGACCCCTTGTCAGAACATCGAATGGATTTTCGTACGTTCTAGTCGCTGTTGAACTTACTTCAAAATTTGTTTCTTTCACTCCGTTACGTAAAGCCACTGGACGATCGGTATCCAACGCCTTTGTTAAAAATTTCTTACGTGAAATTGGACATGTTAGTAAAGTCATTTCAGATAACGGACCGCAATTCAGATCTGCTGTTTGGTCACGCATGCTTCGGAACCATAAAATCAAACCTGTTTTTATTTCATTGTAGTCACCACATTGTAACCCGTCTGAACGAATTATATAAGAAATCAATAAGCTTTGCAGACTTTATTGTCACAGAAAGCATCAGCATTGGGACAGATATTTTCACTTACTTCAAAACGTGCTGAATGAAATGCCTCATGACTCCACTGCTTTACCACCTATTCTTGTACTGAAGAATGAAGAACCACCGAACAGAATCAGAGAGCTTGTACCTTCCCGAATACATGTAAACTTCGACACAAAGACATAATCGATTTGGCTATTAGAAATATAAAATCTGCAGTAGACAAAGGGAGAAAACTACACGGTAAAGCAAATGCAAAGAAATTATATATTGGTCAGAATGTTCTCATTAAAGCTCGTTCATTGTCACATAAAAAGAAACACTTGAGTCACAAATTCTTTCTGATTTACAATGGACTTTACAGAATCTGACGTATACCACATGATAATTGCGTTGAAGTTGAAACTCTGCGTACTAGGAAGAGTAAAGGATTGCACCACATTTCACAAATAGAACCGTTTATTGAAAGATAATCTGCTTTTTAACTTTGTCTTTGCCAAAAAACTTTTCACTTCACATTTCTAGTATGCTTTGTCAGACTTAGAAACTGTTAACATGCAACAATGTTTGAAGTTAAATATCCAGTCAAGACCCAAGAGAACTTATTTAGACAGTATTTACGAGTGCATTGTTATAGTGAACAGACGACACAGTGTTGTTATTTGTACATTCTTGCTTGTTAGTTGCACGATTACGTAACGACTATAAGGCTTACATACTTAGAACATATACAGGTACTGATAATGAGATTTTAATGTAACATTTTGGTTTACTTGAAAATACATTCTGGATTTAAAGTACTTTCTGAGAGATACCAGATGACACAGTGGTTAGTTTATGTGACAGCTACACAATTATATCACGATGCTACTAATGAGTGACAATTTACACTGTTGCTTTTGCGGTGTATCTGTTTTATATCTGCACAGTTTTTCTGTATTATTCTGGATTTATTTTTCTTGTTGCAGCTCATTGCCTCATATTAGTTGTATTTGCTTTGCTGCTTGCTTTGCCAATTTCCATGTTTTTGTCATTGTTGTTTGTGTTAATTGTTTTGTGCTGCTGCATTGCCTTGTCCCTTAGTTTAGCATCTGAGCTCAGTAGATTTAAGTTAGCTTAAGATGGGGTATGCTATATAAGAGAACGAGTTGTGATGAATTGGAAGAAATGCATTGAGAAGCTATAATATAATGGTTTGGCCAAAAAAGTATTTTGAAAGAGGATATGAACAAAAAAGTAGGGTTTAGGGACAACGGGTTTAGGTAGGATTTTCTTGGAAATAAATGGTGAGGTAAGATAATGGAAAATAAATAATAAGGTAAGAAAAATGTGAACATATAAATACAGAAAGCATGCTTGGATAGGATTTTTTTGGTGGAAACAAATGTTGAAATAAGAGGATAGATATATGGTATGAATTTTTGGGGTGGACTGCAGTACCAAATGTCACACTGAAAACAAACCCTGTCCTGTCCTTTTTTATCATTCCGCTATGTGTTTGTGTACTCTTGTGTATTTGTGTTTTTCCTGTCTTTATGTGTTTAGCTAATACGATTTATGTTGTAGAATTTTTCTAGTACTAAGCTACATTCACTATGATGAGGAATACTGTTATCCTCAAATATAATTAGCATTAATAATATGTTATTTTCTTCGTAAAAATGTTTATAGACATTATTAATTCTGTTCTGTTTCAATGCTCATATATGAAATTAATGTTTCGAATACTATTCTCAATATTTTATATATTTACTTATGTCATAATTCCTGTAACATTGATGTATATGTTTATTTCTATTCTTTTGTAAAGTCTGTATAACTACAAATGTTATCTGTATTATTATGTTTTAATGATGTTTTCTGTATCTCTGTAATTGTATTCTCATGTTATAAAATTGTAATTGACACCAGTTTATCAAATTAAGTAACTTGTAAGCATTCATTTCACTGCACACATTTCTGTTGGTTATAGTATATGCACAATATGTGAAAAAAAAGAGGACTGTTAGTGTTTGCACGTGTGTTAATAATTCAGCAAGGGACTGGATAACAGCATTGCTGGTTCTAAGGACATTTAAAAAAAAAATTTGTGAGTGCACAAGGACTGCACTGGGTCTGCACCTCTGGTGGTCCACCAATACCATACTCTCTACCAGGACTACAGTGGGTCTGCTCTGTGATGACGTTCCTACCAATATTGTTCAAAACTTTGGCTGACTCTGCTGTGGGTTTGTTCTGTTGTGGCGCATTACCTGTCTGCATGTCAAGGGTCAGCACTGTCTTTCTGTTGGAAGGACAACACTACTTCTTCACGACTGCATTGAAATCCACTACTTCCTTGTGCATTGTCTTTCACTGCTCAGACTTTGAGAAAAAAAATCTGCAATTTTACTGTGATGAATGATCAGGACTGTCTTTATGGACTGTGAGAAAATTTTAGCTTTTGACCAACATTGTATCAATAAGTGTGTGCATATGATTTCTTTGTTATTGTAATTGTGAAAAAAATTTTAACAAATATGTATTGGCCAGTGCCCAAAAAATTTTGTAAAATTTTTTGTGGGGAGCGTGGGGGCTATGTAAGTAGTCTGTTTAGGTTTTCTTATTGGAAACGCCATGTAGTGCTCTGTATGAAAATCACTGGCTGTGCTGTGTGCAGTCTGTGGCTAGTTTACATTGTTGTCTGCCATTGTAGTGCTGAGCAGCTGGATGTTAACAGCGTGTAGCGTTGCGCAGTTGGAGGTGAGCTGCCAGCAGTGGTGGATGTGGGGAAGTGAGATAGCGGATTTTTGAGAGCGGATGATCTGGACGTGTGTCCATCAGAAACAGTACATTAGTAAGAATGGATGTCATGAACTGCTTTATATATTACGTTTTTTGAACACTATTAAGGTAAATACATTGTTTGTTCTCTATCAAAATCTTTCATTTGCTAACTATGCCTATCAGTAGTTAGTGCCTTCAGCAGTTTGAATCTTTATTTAGCATTCTTTTGTAGGAATTTTTAAAAGTCAGATTGCGTTGCGCTAAAAATATTGTGTGTCAGTTTAAGCACAGTCATTTATAATTTTTCTAAGGGGACGTTTCAATATCGCCTTTCCTGAATATTGGCTACGGATCTTTCGTCGAGCAAACACCACTATATAATTGTTTAGTACGGAGCAACTGCATCAACTTGCTCTGAAACGGACCTAATTGGTATAAGTCTAGACCGGAAGTCCTGCGTTTATTAAGTGATTTAAGTTGCTTCACTGCTCTGGGCATATCTACTCCCATGCTAGTCATTCTAGCAGCTGTCCTTGATTCGAATTGTGGAATATTTACTTCGTCTTCTTTGGTGAAGTAATTTTGGGAAGGCTGTGTTTAGTAACTCTGCTTTAGGAATACAGTAATTGATAGTATATCCATTGCTATCGCGCAGAGAAGGCATTTATTTTGTCTTGCCGCTAGTATACTTTACACACGACCAGAATGTCTTCGGATTTTCTACCTGGCTTCGAGGCAAAGTTTCGTTGTGGAAGCTATTACAAGCCTCTCGCTTTGAAGTCCGCGCTAAATGTCGAGCTTCTGTAAAAGATTGCCAGTCTTGTGGTTTATGCATTCTTTTAAATTTGGGGTGCTATTTTCATTGTTTCTGTAACAGTGTTCCGACCTGTCTTGTGTACCGTGGGGGTCAGGTCCGTCGTTTGTTAATTTATTTGGTATAAATCTTTCACTTGCTGTCGATACTATTTCTTTGAATTCAAGACACATCTAGCATAAACTTACATCATTAATTTGGAAGAAGTGGAGATTGTCTCCCAGGAAGGCGTCAAGCGAATTTTTATCTGCTTTTTCAATAGCTATATTTTTCATTTGATTTTGTTAGATTTGGGAGTTATAGTATTCAGTCTCGGTTCGATAGCCCTGTGTTCGCTAATCCCTGTATCCATTTTGATGCTCGTTATTAGCTCAGGATTATTTGTTGCCTTGAGGTCTAGCATGCTTTCACAACCGGTTGCTATTCAAGTGGGCTCATGAACAAATTACTCGAAGTAATTTTCAGAGAATGCGTGAAGCACATTTCAGATGAATTTTTATGGATATAACTGGGTTTTAAAGTTTATTTTCGCCAACATATCGAGGGTAAAGTCAAGTCAGGACCAACTATGATTGTATGCGTTGTGTACGTGCTTGATAATACACTCAAGTTTTTTATGAAACTTTCATCAATTGTATCACCTGAGTTGGGAATTCGGTAAAAGGATCCAATTATTACTTTCTCCCGGTTGCCGAGAAAGACCTCTGCCCATTCTGACTCATAGGAACTATCTACTTCAATTTCGCTACAGGATAAACTATTTCTAAAAGCAACAAACACACCACCGCTACCTGTATTTCGCATTTTCTTTCTGAAAACTGTTAGGTCCTACGCAAATATTTCGGCTGAACCTAACTCCGGCTTTAGC